>NC_087125.1:59810-299419 GCF_030705265.1 Helicoverpa armigera | reverse complement strand
CTGCTGACATTTAAGATCCACCTATTATTACACGATCTCAATATTTATAAATCTTCACCTTTATGATTTACTACCGCGTAAAGCATATATCACTATCACAATCCACAAACATGACCTGTAACCAATTTAAATAATTACACCACGAAAAGTTCAAATATTCATCAAGTAAAACCATATAATTTAAGAATTCGATAAACAAACTCTTACCGGTTTTAAAGCTATTGATAAAATAATAACTAAGTATTAATTACATATATACAAACGTGTGTATGTATGTATGTTAATATAGCACTTTAAACAAAACTCGGAGCTGTCTGTAGAACCGCCAATTACTGCCGACCCTAAGCTAAGAGATGGAATAAACGTTTTGTATGTAGATTTATTATATGCTGTTCAATTATATAGGAAATTGAAGTGATTGCTGCCAACAAGCTCTTTGAGAAACTGGTACATGCTCGATTTTACTTCATTTTTGCTTATGCTTGGCCATGTAAAGTCCTCAAATTGTTTCGTATCGTACATATTTAATTTCCTTTTTTCGTAAAAATTGATATATTTTACATAGTGTTATATTAATGCGAAATTACATCCACGGGGTTCCAGGCTTCCAAGTACCCGGACAATTTCATATTTATAGCATGATTCAGCAGTCCTGTGTTATTTACTACAAATCGTCGATTCTAACTCATTCTAATTGCCTCAAAACAACGTACAAACGACAGCTGACGATAACTCCTTCAATTCCAAAATCAAGTCGAAATAACTTATAAGTTTGTACGGTGCGCAAAAATGATTTATAAGTCGAGGCGCCGACACCTGCCCTGCTATCTGTACTTTGGCATGTGCGAACTTAATTTCGGCTATTAAGTTGCTTTTAAGTACCAATAAATTGGCCGAAAGAAGCCATGTATGTTATTACTTGATGGTGATAATATCTAAGTGAGGAACACTGATTTTTGAGCTCGGTAATCATATCTCGATTATTGCTTAGAGGATTTCAAATCGTTTTGTTTTTGCTCTGTGTACAGGGTTGGTGGCGCCATCTGTGTTGTTTAGAATGAAGTATTGTATTGTTGTGACAGTTTTCCAGCACATTTCTTTTGAGAATACGTTATATTATTTTCGTTTACCATTAGGTGTTATTACAAGAATTTTCATTCAATGTTTTGCGGTTGAAGTTTTAAAGAAATAATAAACTACACAGGAAAATCTATTTTTGCTTAAATAAATAACAGACGAGACAAACTCAACAGAAAAAAAAAAATCAAACCCGAAAAAATAATCTTTTATTTCACAAACTAATTACTGCAACAAACGGGAATTTAAATTACACTGTCGTTCGTTTTCACTAGTTTCAGCGTTTGAGTGAAAGGGCGGAAGCTCGCCTCAAAACTGGGTCAGACTGACTGTCAGTGCCCCATCCCCATCCCATCCCATCCCCACTCACACTTGTCACTCCAACCACCCCCATTTTAGGGTTAATAGTGAAAATTGAGTGCAGCACGGAGAAGGTTATTTAGTTTCCGCTTTCGTTAACCGTTGTTTTGAAGTTTTAGCTGCCATTTTGTTTTTTGGAAATTATGAAATTATTTTTGTTGTTTTTGATGGGGGTTGAGGAAAATTGGTTTTGTATAAATATTTATAAGATATTTTTGTTTATTTTCGAAGGTTTGTTTTAACAAATTTTGTCTTTAAAAATGTTTTGCAATTAAACGAATACCTTGTAGAAATAAATACGTTATATCGCTTTAAATAATAATAATATCGAAGCAAGATTAAACTTAGTAATTTACCTATCAATAACGACATTCATTTTAATAAAACCGTTTAGATAAAAGCTCAATATAAAATATACAATGCGTCATTAGACGAAAACAAAACACAAGTCATCGTTTACATAATTAAGTAAATCTAGAATGTTCCAAATATCGAATCTTGCACAACTAAAGTTCGTGAATCATCGGCAATGATCGGTAAAACATCCGAGCAATTGATTTGCATACATTGCTCATTATCGGAATACATGGAACCGTGTGAAACAGTTTGGTCTCTTTAGTAACGTGCAACGCCCACGCTTACCTCAAAATTATATCGATGTCAATGGTTTTATGGAGATTTTATTTCTTTCGCTTCTATTCTAAGTGTTCTTTTTATGGGTGCTTCTATGATTTATTGTTTTTCTCTGTGTAGCAAATTAATGATTCAAAAACACGCATATTGTAAATAACTTAGGATTTGGAACTTTAGTCTGACTAGCCTTTCAAAACTGCACCATCTGCACCTTTAAATGTTATTTTGCCAAGCTTTGTTTATGTTTCTATGCTTCCAAAGTCTCCTTCTTCTACTGACGTCATACGTACAGAATATCCCATAAGGTCTTAGTATTATTATGGTTTAGAATCGGTACCATTATTTCGGCAAGGCATACGTTCAGACCGCGTTGGCATCAACACCTGTCGCTGCGAGCTTCGTTTGTCTGGCTTTGACTTTTGGCAAGTGTTTAGTGATGGGAAGTTGGATCATCGATTTTATATCGATAAGTGTTAAGGTTATTAGTTCGCTACTAGTAACAAAGTCCATCATCAAGTCATCTGACTCCTAAGCATTCCGGCAATATTACAAGCAATGGTGTAATGTACTATTTACTCAGCTCAACCAATACCGATAAGTTACAAATCAGGAAGCGACATCCAGCGTTGGTTCAATTAAAACGTAGTAGTCCGACTTTATGGGCAAGTCACGACTTTAGGTCGGCTTTAACAATTACTAAAACAGAGAATTCGTCATAAAACCAACGTGATTGCTGTTTTGAGAATGACCGTTGACCTTATTTTGTCTCTCTTTGGACTCTTTGTCATAGATTTGTATCCAAATTGAAATTGATCACAAAATCTTTCAAGTCTTGGTAATCACTGTTTGCGTGCAAAATATAATAAGTTAGTTCAATTGTTCTAGTTGGTACAAATTGAAATAAATGAAAGAAATCTGAACCCAAATCTTTGTCCGTCCAAATCAGTTCAATTTCAAAGGTCAGTACCAAATAGCATTCTTAATTTTGATGACTTATCTACCTCTAAACAACTGGTACTTTATCGATATTCTGCCACATCCCTATTCTCCCATAATGGTCATTTCGGTAATGGCGTGTCGGAGCCCGCGGGACCGCCGGGAGGGGCCGCAGTGCCCTGCGCAGCCGTGCCCTTGCGCGGGTCACCTTGCGCAGGTACGCGCATGCGCCTATTGCGCGCAACCAACCTTTTATCAACCACCAATCCAATTTTGAACTCTAGCAACACAATAATAAGGTTTAATTTTGATTGGCAGTATTGCTTCTAGGGCTGGACATACGGTTCCGGTATCGTACGGTTATTGATTCCGAAGATTAAATCTAGGTATCAGATTTCTTTCTTTCGTATATCGATTTTCGTTTGATTTATTGATCGAAATTAATTCTCCTTTTGTAAATGAAAGTTATTCTTGTCTCGTTGTTACGAATCCTGGGCTCTGATGTAGGTGCTCTCTATTCCTTCAACAATAGGAACTGTATCTTTACATAAATATACATCAGATCATATTTACTCTTCGAAGCCGCCTCGCATGATACTACTACTTACAAGAATCTTATAAGAACCGACGGTCAATAATTTTAGTCTTCCCATTATTTTATTTCCAACAAGTGTGAACGAGCCTTATTCTAACGAGTTCCGATTTCGGTTTTAAGCCAATTGCATTTTATAGGCGAGCGTGACAGGATAATTTAGGAAAGAGTGGGTTTATCTTTTGTTCATTGCCTTGCGCATGCGATTCTCGCGTCTGCCATTGTTTTGCAGTTTTTGCCAACCATTGTACTACGATATGTTTAATAGGTATTGAAGTAATAAATATTAACGTTTAACATTCGTTTCTGGTATAATTACGCGCGGTTTTTGCCAAACGAAGATCGACGTGCAACCATTTTGTTTATAGTCTATGTGTCGGTTTTTTGACGCCAGGATAAAACCTTGTAATCATATTTTGCTATACTTGTAATTTGCACACGTGTGTCGGGTAAAAATTGACGATCGGTAATAAATATTGCAATTACATTTTATTATACGAATTAATTTATCACTCGGCACTGTCAATAAAAATGCAGCGTCACATCGAAATGGCGGCAAAGATTCCATTACAGAGTTGCCACAGATAAAACATTTCTGACCAAAAGTTTGATTTCGACCTATGCGTTGTTTGGATGTCTACCGAATATTTCTCACGAATAAGGCTGCCCTATAATAAAGCAAGGATAAAAAGGGTTTTAGTACTGGGAAGCGAATGATGACGTGTTTGGATGGATTTTTCCTCCTGTCTGTAATTTCTAAAGCTTTCTTCTTAGAAATTATGTGAGTAAAGGTATTAGTCATATTTGAATTACAGAGTCTTATACACAATTGTAATCGGTTATGAAGCAAGTAGGTTATAAGTAATGGTAAGTCTATGGTCTATCTGGTATGGTATGATATAGTGGATATAAAATCTTGAGTTCATATAAGTTCTACCACGTACTAGATAAATGCTCGAAAATTTACTGAATGTCTAACTATAAGTTAAATAAACGGTGATGAAAATAGTTTATTATTTTTATATTTCAATGTTTGAATGAACCCTGTGAAATGTTTCCAAAAATTGTTTTATTTGATTATTTAATTTGTTATTTATTATTTGTTACAAAAACAATTGGGCAATTAAAGCAGGATATTTATTGTTTCTTTCACAGGAATCATCGCCAACATTGACGCTTTTTTCGTCAAAGGTGAGTATTTCAAAATCGAACATTGACATCATTCATTGTCACTGCTTGACCAGAAACAAATAATATCCTGCGTTTTAAATTTCGAATTTTTTCGTTGTGTTTTATTTTTCGTAATTTCTGTGTACTTTTTGTTTGTGTATTATTATCGGCGGGTTGTGTTGCATGGTCGTAGACGCCATTCATTATCATCATCGCTGTGTATGCTAATTTGGTGTATTTAAATGTATGAGTGTTAGATGTAATATTATAAGTAATACTTAATGTATATTATAATGTATATAGATTGTATTATAGAGAAGTTCGAGTATCAATCACAGTACAGTCAGCAACGAATATTGATAAGCATTTCAATCGTGAAATTGTTGAATCTATTTTCAGCTTTTACAAGTTTGTGTTATGTATGTATTGTTCATTTGCTAGATTTGTTAATTGCATTATCAACAGCGTTGCTGACTCGAATATTATACCTACTAGCTTTTTTGTAGTTACTATGAGGTAATTTATGAAACATATTTAGTTAGTGTCTTGTTTAGAATTAACTAGTCGGCCGATAGACGACCCGATGGTTGTCATTTTTTTTATAAAACGAAAGGTTTAGACGGTCTGATGCTGACTAAATATCCGATCGTTGATCGTGATGTGTGTTTAATATTCATATCCATGCTGATTTATGAGCCCAAACAAACTATCGGCTGAGTAAAGGTTTGCAGAGTGTATGTGCTCTTAATTCATTCTTTATCAAATGTTTTCCGCGTAAAATAACAACTCTATAAAAGCAATCTAAAAATACTAACAGTAAAATGCGTCCCATCTAAAAATAAAGCTTTTACTAGAAACGCGTAAATCACACGTTTTATTTGTTACATAAATTAATTAGGCAGTATGTGTACCGTTTTCACGCAGTTTTGGTTCAATAAAAAGATAAACATGAAATTTATGGGCCATAAGCTCTTAGATAAAATGTCATATACTTCGGTTTGATAGTAAAGTGTATGCTGATTAGAAAGGTCTGCCGATACTCGATAGTAGCGAATTTATTAATTAATAATAACATATTTGTGTCTGATCAACAGAAAGATAAGCGGTTCATAATCAAAATACTTAATTAAAAAGCTATTTTTAATCATATGTTTTTAATTTTGGTTTTAATATGTCTCAAAGCTACCATCAGCTGTTGTGTGTAAATTCAAGAAGTAGGTACTAGTTTTTGGTCAATCAGGTCAAAAGTAGCTTATGTCGTTAACTAGTTTCGGTTCATAACTGATGGATATATACTATATTATAAAGCTCAAAGGTTTGTATGTTTGAACTCTTTGACTTCAGGAAACTATTGGATCGGTTTGAAAATGTTCTTTCAATGTTAGATAGCCCATTTATCGAGGAGAGCACTGCATAGTGGTTCCCATGGCGACACGAGTGTAACTGCAGGTACTTAATGCAATCGTTAACATAGATAATGCATTGCTTCATTCAGTTACCTATTATGTTAATACAATCATTAATCACAGCATTATGCTAATTTTTCATCACGAGTTAACAGTTCCAAAACTTTAAAAGGTATGTTAATGCAATGCTGATTATTTCGCGAACACACAGTTTTCATATTAATTAGCTAAATAGTTAAAAGCAGGCCACAGTTGTCCCACGAATGTCCGATATCGTCAAACGAGGCAATAAAACGAAACGATGTGATTTGCCGATAATTTCGTGAACAATATTATTGTGGCCTACTGCCAGTTAGAAAGTATTTAATCTGTATATATTACGAATAAATACTGATATATTGACAATTTTATACTTAGATTTTAACGATAAAAAATCTATTTGTCAGTAATGTTTATTTATTTATTTTTATGTAAAATTTTCGTCATATTTTTTTGTCGAAAATTAATAACAGTTACCTTATCTTTATGCATTGCATGTCTTATCAGTAGAATAAAAATGGTAGATAAATGAAGATCAAATACTGATCTAAGTATTGATAACCTTAACCGACTGTAATAAATTGAACATGTTTTACCACTAAAGTTTTACGGTACAGTCGTAAACATGTCCAGACTAATTTATTTTCAATAATGAGCAATAGAAACCTGTATTAAAAATTATTACGTTAATTAGTTATATTTTCTATTCAAATTATTGTAGCGATAAAATGTAGTTTGTGATAATTAAAAATTATGGCCATTTTTGTTGGTTTTAATTTCTAATTTAATTATTTTTGGGAGTATTTGTTACTTAAATTAGCTACACTTGTTAGCAAGTAGTCTTTATATTTGCGGAGATATTTCATTTCAGTGAGAACTTAATAACTTAATTAATCTGGAAAAAATCTTTGATTAATTCACGAACGTAATGGAAATATTTTGGTCTTAATAAACTGTATCAGAACTCATAGAATATCTTGCTATTGAGTACTTTGAACCTTGCTACTGTATAAAAATCTTCAGTGGTGAGCCACACTCGTATGTAAGTGTACATGCATATTGTCTTTGTATGCGTAAGCTCAGGAGCGCTCAGTAGTGGCCGAGACGTCGAGAAACACAAAGACAATAAGCACGTACATTTTACACACACAAGTGTAGCTCACCCGCATTCGTGACATAAAACATCTATGCTACTGTTCTTTTCTTGCTACCGAAAATGTCACTGGCTGCCATGCTCCAACATTAATGACCCATTTTCCCCACATTTACTACTTTGCGCAAGATATACATAAACAGATCGTAAAGCTCATGTTTTTCTATCCCTGGACATAGAACATAATAATAATAAATTAAACCTAATGCACTCACTATAAATTACTTGATCACGTAAACGGGTTTTAATTTTAAAAGCTTTTACTATTTGTAAGACATGATTATCAAAATTTTAGATTAGCACAAATATTTTAATCTGAAATCTGCGTATCTTTCAACATTTTCTAGTTTTGAATACATGCGTACCAAATATCTAAACCATTGATCAATAATTTCAAGAGGACAATAAATAATACGATAAAATATCATTATGTACACTAAAGTATTTGTCACTTGCTAACTGCCCACAGAAAGCTCCAAAGAAACACAAAAAATTAATGCAATTATATCATCAACACTTTAAATATCCTTCAACAAATAGTCATCATCCTTTAGCAAAATTCTAGTAAAGCCCAATATAAAATGTGCAAAACTTCGACCACTCATTGCCTAGTAATTTCCTGTATTTAAAAGTAACAGAATCATTTGGTTATTAAGACATATGTACAGTCATCGTTAGCTTGCTAACTACGTGCGAAATTAATATAGAATGTGAATAATATCAGCTTACAGAACGGATAATAATTCGACTGGGGTTTTTCTTCAACATTATTGTTGTTTTAATCTACATCGTAGGTAAACTCTGTCTATAAAACATGGATAATCCAAATAGCTACCTATAGAACTTTTACCTATACATTCTAACACGCTTACAGATACTACTTCTTCTATATACCCTGTTCAACTTGCGGTCGGCGCAATATGCTTTCTTCCATTTCTCTATCATCATACTAACATCCACTGCCTTCTTATTTATGTCCTCTTTCAAACAGTCAATACTTTGTCTCTGCTTACAGCTCTTTACTAACCAGTAGTTAATTTACCATACAGAAGTCAAATAATATTTTTATTGAACTGTCGAGTTACACAGCGAGCTCACATTTAAAGTATAGTTACGCATCGCGACCGTGACAATTGAAAAACCAAGTGCGATCAATCAACGGAATTGTTATTAGCACCTCTAAATTCCAAAAGTAAAACCCAAATGTCTAAAAGTTCCCAGAGGCGACCTTGTCGTAATCGCAATTATATCTCAAACAATTAGTCATGTTAGATTTCTCTTTGAACAATGTTTCATTGGCGGATGATGTTACTCATCGCAATTATGCCTAGGATGTGAGTAATAGCAAGAATGAGGAGCAAATGGAGTGCTTATTGATACTTTATAATCTTGAATTCAACATGGCGGAGCTTGGGAGTCAGTTTTAGGAAAACGAAGATTTAACAATTGTCAAAACACTTAAATATTCGAAATTATTGATAAGATAGTTTTGATTGTTATAGTTGTTATTATTTACCTGTAGGCACTATTATGTTCCCGTGTCCCCTTTTGTCTTTGGTGTCGGTGGAACTACAAGTACCTCCTTCTTCGCTCGTAGATAAAAATTGCCTTTGTATTAAACATTATTGTCACAGTGTATAGATGTGCCACCAGTACAAATAGGTTCCACTAGATGTAATTTTTAATTGAAGATACTCAATCGGTTTTTTATTAAGACCATCTTTGTGCGTTCTCCATCTTATCATTTCTCCGTGGCACCTGACAGTTCCTTGCCATTAGTACATCTCATTGCGCTTGTCAATAGAGGTGCGAAGGTGAAATTATTTGCGCGCAAGTAGTGTTGTAGGCGTTAAACGACGTCATGTTAGCTTTAATAATCATCGGTATTGTCCTGATTTTAAGTAGGCACTTAGTATTGTGATTTACTTTGACTGGCAAGTGAAAGCAGTGGTTATATAAATCTGCATATAAAAAATATGGATCTATTAAGAACGGGCAGTCAATAAAACTATTACTAGTAAAGTTCTATGTATTTTGCGTTCGTTGAAAAATCTGGACTTCAAAATCTGAAATCGCCAATTTGTCTTGAGCAGGTTTCCTTCTGACAAAGAAGATACCTTTTCCCTACAGAGGCTTATGATGTAAAATAGAAGTGTTTTTAGGTTCCGTAGCCAAAATGGCAAAATCGAACCCTTATAGTTTCGTCATGTCCGTCTGTCCGTCTGTCCGTCTGTCACAGCCGATTTTACCGGAAACTATAAGTACTACAGTGATGAAATTTGATGGGAATATGTGTTGTATGAACCGCTACAAAAATATGACTAATAGTACTCAGTTACATGTATGGGGCCCCCCATACATGTAACTGAGGGATGAAATTTTTTTTCGATGTACATACCCGTGTGGGTATCAATGGAAAGGTCTTTAAAATGATATCAAGTTTTCTAAAACATTTTTCTTAAAGTGAACGGTTTTGAGATATCAGCTCTCAAAGTCGTAAAAGTATGTCCCCTCTATTTTATAACTACGGGTATAAAATTCTAAAAAAATAGAGGTGATGCATGCTAATTAACTCTTTTCAACGATTTTGGTTTGATCAAAGTATCTCTATAGTTTTTGAGATAGGTTGATTTAACTGTAATTTACGGAACCCTTCGTGCACGAGTCCGACTCCGCACTTTGGCCGGTTTTTTCTTCTTCTAGTCATGTCAGTCGAAAAGCCTACTGTTTATACAAAGTTTACATGTTTTTTTCCCATAAAAACAAATCAAATTCAAACAATAATACGAGTGAAACTAAAACTGCTGAACATGAGTCAGTTCGGCGCGGTGCGCGTGCGACGTTGTTTTTACGACGGCCCGCGCCGCCCGGATGCGAGCATGCCGACACCATAGCTTTGGGAATGGTTAGACTGAAATATTGTTGGTACTTATTTTTCTATTTTGATATGTTGTAGCAACAGACATTTTTAATCCAAGTGCCCGGTCTTTGCAGACCAGATTGGTTTTAAGGCCTTCGTAATTTACAGAACGATATTATCCTATGTAGCTAGACTGCTGTTTGACAAGTACATTTGTCGAGGTCGCTCACTCTCATCAGTTTAGTCTCATTCAATTACTCTTGGAAAAGCACCCAATCTTTATCATTACTATGTATTTAGTAGTAGAGAGTATTATTTATAAACTCGAATCATCAAATAAAATAATTTGTTTATTAATTTTACTCATAAATAGAAATAATGCCCATTCTACCCCTTCCTAACTCTACACCTAAGAAAAGTCACATCACATCGAGATATCCAGTAAAGTACAAGTGAAGTGTCTCTGCTACTAGAAATAGCTGCTACTACGGAGGGGCGGGAGGGGAAGGCGATGTACTTGGTGGGCGGGAGGGGAAGGCGATACTTGCGGGGCGGAGGGGAAGCATATACGTTTCCGTCGCGGGAAGCACGTGGCGATTGTTGATTTTTTTTGTTTTATTTTAAATATGGATGGTATGAGTAATTTTGAAGAGCTATTAGTATGTCCTTGGTGGCGTTACGTGGTCTAATGCATGTAGAAGAGTGAATGGGTTTTCTAAGAAATGTGAGGAGGTTAATATATTTTTATTTCGTTGAATAAAAATTGGTAGATTAGTGATCAATATTTGTGTTTTGAATTAATTATTTTTTCAACGTGTGCTAAAATTATATTAACTGTAACGGGATAAAAAATAATGTTCTTAAATAGTGCCGTACAAAGTATCAATCACAAGGGGAGAAAAGACCTCTGAAAAGTAAATCAATTTTATTGCACATCTAAATCGTGGAAAAGTATGATTTATTTTAACGTCCCGGTAAACCTTATCGATCTTTTATTTCTCAGATATTGAAAATCCTTATTTATTTATTTAACAGTTTATGTACACACACAGAATACAGAGAATAAGAAAATAAAACAGATAGTAATAAAGGCTGACAGCTATTTCATTAGAAATCTCTAATGAAATAAAATCATCATCATCATGAATCTTTGATTGGGAAATAAACGAAATTCTCTTTGGTGCTTCTAATAGCTTCTAATAGCTAACTTTACTATGATAAGAGGTTATTGGTGTAAGTCGTTGTCAATCGGAAGCAAGGGGAGGCAATTTGTAATCAGTTGTCTATTCATGGCCCTATGCAAATGTCAATCATCAAGTAGCAGTAGTAGAAGTGGTCAATTTTAGTATCATTGTAGGGCTTAAATATTCTAAGTAGGTATTACTGTTTGCTTCCATATTTTATTACTAGCAGTTCCTTTGTAGATTCAACCGCGTCTTGAAGGAACTAAAAGTGAAAAAAGTTGTGTGCCTTAAAATCTTTCAGTAGTTTTACTTGAAAATCAGACTTGCAGGTTTTTCGCATTAATAATATTTACGTAAGGAATTTAGGCATTATCGTTTCAAGTCAATACAAACCCAAAACACCAGCCCAACCAAATACTTATTTAACTTCACCTTAAACCAATAAACATCAATATTATACTTACCGACCAGACGCAATCATCTAGATTAATAACCACACTATATATAAGTAGTACACGAAGTACTTTTGCATTGAGAAACCCATGGGATTTATGGCTAACATTACCATGGTACAGGCGCCCGTAAATCCAGCACCTACAATAAACGTAGAGGTATAATCTTTATAAATTCTAACTGACCAACTGTGTGGACTAGGAGTGTAGAAACGGGGAGATGTGTTATCGATGTGGTAGGAAGTATCGAGTATTGACTGTGTGATTTTGTCGATAAAATGAAGTATGAAGTTACTATTAAAATATAAGTAAACGAAACCTACAAAAGTTTTAAAGATGTTATGTTTTATTCAATGAAGGTCTATGAAGGATAGACTTATTTTGAAAATGTTTGCAGATTCTTTGGGATAGTTGAACAGGCGCTAGATGGGTTTAACTCTCACTTTTTCATTCCATTCTTGTTCCCATCAAATACAGAGCTTGTAAATATTTTCGTCATACTAAAAAATAAGTCAGTTCAACTTCAATCTCAAAATTTCTTCGTACACTTTGTACGCGTAATCTCAAATACCGTAGTCGTTTGTATGTAAAATGTCTACGATCAGAGGTACTAAGATATCTGACCGGCGAGCAAGTAGACCGCGGGTACATATTTCACTGCGGTGAGGCAACGCGACGTCGCCAACCGAAATAATACAGAAACGTGTGGGTGGGATGCACTCGCTTACACCGTGGACGTAGGAAATACAGTAGAAGTAGATGCGACAACCGTGACATTAGACCGAGAACATTTACTTTTTAATTTTAGTAGGGTAACAAAGTCAGGAAGGTTTGGGCATTGCATAAAGTGTCTTGTGCCAGAACGTTCGCGGAACTTAGCCATCAATTTGGTATTCTTTATAGCTACATATACTTACCAGTACTTAGAAGACAACAGTAAAATCTTAAATATGAAAATATAGTATCCACCAAAATCATGCTTAAGCTTTTACCTACTTTAATAGAGAACGTGACAAAACACTACCGCCTCCACAGCCCTTCGGACCATCATTAAAGTATTTTTATAATGTCTCTGTAAGTTTAATCTGGTCGCTAGCATTATTCACCGGTCGTTGAGCGATATACACTCGGCTCGCGATTGGACAACACTATGGCTCCTTTGATTTAGCTGTGGCGCCTCGTTTTAGAGAATAAAATGATTTTTATTTGAGAATTATTAATGGCAGTTATGTAAGGGATATGTAGCCGGTGCGTTTCTTTTGGTTGTTTTTTTCTTTTAGGCTACTGTGGTTTATCGTTTTGTGTGTAGGTCGAAGTAGTATTGATTGTAGATTGTTATTAGATAAACTGATTTCTACCTTATTTTGTAGGACGCATTATTTTTCCAAACAAACAGGTAAAAGTTTCTTCTGAAAAAAATATAGAAAAAAAAAAACAGTTTGACCAATCAACTGAACAACAGTTGCAACCAACATACAACTCTGGACACTTATTTAATTAACCAAAAACATATTTCACTAACCAAACACACCAATTTCGGTATCATCAATCACTTAAAATCGCTGCATTAACTCAACATCACCGATCTGAAAAACGCCTGAAATCCCACCGCACTACGTGACCCGAGCTGAAGCGACCAGATTACGAAGTACACACAGAAATAGCCAGCATGTACCTACGTAATTGTAAAATAAAATGTTTGTTTTGACGGAGAGCTGTCCCCATACTCGATGGCTTCCTTTATGTCCTTATGTTGGTAGAGTGCTGTTATGTGTTGAACAAGATACGAATAAAGTTGATAAAACCTGTTTGTTTGTCAAAGGAAATGGTCCTTTTAAAATGATAGATTGATGTTCTTTTATTTTCTGCTGTGGGGCAGTGTGAAGGAGTGTCAGACTTACTGACTAAAACCCGCCATGTTCCTCCTAGAGCCCTTTGTGTACCAGAGCCACGGTAATTCGCGAATAGTCCTGGAGCCTCGGCAGGTTGTTGAACATTCTAAGTTGTTTTATGTATAGTTCCAAGGACCAAAGTCCAATAACATTTTGTGTATTGTTGACAAGTTTTACTGTATGTTATATGTTTAAAACCCACACTTACACGAGTCTCCCTTAAGTCACATCATCAACATATTATATCATCCCTGTACTTTACACCGAAATATTATCCGAAATCTGGAAAGAATTATAGCAAATTGCGCTCAAATAATACCAATAACACTTGTGAACGCGATATATGCGTATGCGCGCTCAATCATAACAACATTTACTTTGGCGATGCCACGTGCTTCTTTGACATATCACAGAAAGAAAGTTATAGTCAATCTCTAGCTAAGTTCGTAACATATTTCTATATGCGAGTTCATCCCAAGGTTAGTTTGTGTAGTCTGATTGAACTCTTGCTGAGGACCTGTGTTTACATGCTATCTTATCTGCCCTCCTCAACCCAATTAGTTACCTGGGTAATCATAGCGCCTTGGCCATATGTATTTTAAAATCTCGAAACATATTAGGTACCAATATTTATATGAAATTCTGAATCTTCTGAGAATATCTCCACAGTACAAAGTACCGCGTAACTGAATAAAAATGTGACAAATGTTTGAATTACAAGAAATGTGCGCAAACGCCGTATTTATAGATCGTACTCACGTTCTTTATAACTCGAGCTATAAAAATTACTTTAAATTATGTGTAGTGACTTTAGTGTCTTGTTACTGCGAACGTCTTTATTTTCGATCTAAAAATAAACTTTATTTCGTGGTAAAGTCTTGTACTACGGAATATTAAAAGTATCCAGACACTGCAGACCACAACAGTCGGCCGCCAGTTATCAATTTTTTAAGAAAATCTTGAATCCAATCCATGTTTTCAGTCGTTTTGATATCGGCTAAGTACCTCATCTTTATAATGTGCGTACCATCCATTTTCATACTGATTTATCAACCAAATCGGCCGACTCAAAATTTGCAGTGTGCGGATACTGAAAGGTCGATTTACAGGTTCATTTTGAGGGTATTAACTTTTCACATAAGTATTGAAGTTTGGTTTAGCGCTTCGTTAAGAACTACTTCTGACACGATAGTCTTGTCGTGTTTTGTATTATTTTTGTAAAAGGTTTTGCTATATTGGCATATTATGAAGTAGCTTTATTTCGACAACATTTCGACTTTTCTTGGTAGGTAATCTTTTGTCAGTGTTTTTCTGAGATTGCTCATGAAAATGTTATACTTTTGCTAGGCATTACTTTATCCACGTAATTGGTGTTAAGTCCAGGAATTCAGGCCATAACGCGAAAATAATACAAATTAGAAAGTCATAACGCACAGCCCACGAAATTCGAATAAAAATAATTGTTCCAATCATTACCTTAGGTGTTCATCAATACTTTCAATCACATAACAATTATAAATTGGCAAAAGTATTAATACTGCGAGTAGGTATGTTATGTACCGTCAGCAATTTATTCAAATGGCGATGTTCTATCAATCAAGTTTTCGGTTTTATGGTGCCAATTAACTTGCTAACGGTACTCGCACTAAAACTTACGCTAAATGAACATTGTTTTGTTATTATTTTGGCAAACTGTTTGCTAGTTCTCGCTCCTTGTTCTGCCTGGCATTGAGATGTATCTTATTCTACGCGTCTTGCATATTTCTCAGTAAATTGTTTAGCGATATTGTAGAGGTAAAGGGTTGTTTCGAAAAGCATTTACAAGCCAATTTAAAAAGAAAAATACTTTGACTTTTAAGTCTTTTAGTCCTTTCATCACTGGTCAGTTCGATTTCGGCCATTTTATTATCCTACTATATTATAAACGCGAAAGTTTGTATGTATGGATGTATGGATGTTTGTTACTCTTTCACGCAAAAACTACTGAATAAATTTTAATGAAATCTTACAATATTATATAGCTTATACATCAGAATAACACATAGGCTACAATTTGTAAACATATTGTTCGAAATACTAAACCCGCAGACGAAGTCGCGGGCACCAGCTAGTATCTACATAAAATTAATAATTAGCTTATCTTATAACTCTATTATGCGTACAATAATGATTTTGCGATTTCCCCAATTTCGTACCTACCTCGTCGTTTATGAAACGCAAACAAACAAACCGACCCACAAACTCATACATAGTGAAAATTACTCAATTTGTCTCGGTATTTTCGCGAAGTGCTGGCGCAATTCGCGAAATAATGATATCAATCATGATAGCTTTAATGGCGGTACACACAAAATACGTTGGATAAAGTCCGTTAGCGAAACTATTATTTTTTCACTTATATTCAGTTACGTTCGTTTAATAGCCCGACGAATTGTTTTATAAAACTCGCGAAATACTTGATTGGTTTATATCGTTAATTGTTAAGGATATTAACGTCTTATTCTTGGAGTATGTTTCCTGATTACTGTAGGCTCCTTTGAGCGTTATTTTCTACATCGGAATATGGTTTGGCTATTCATTTGTATCATCAATTGTTGTACGCAAAGTTTAAAACCTCGAATCTACTCAATTTAATAAAAGCGCCATAGAAATCGGTTAATAAGTACAAGCTTTTCATAGGGCTGTAATGCCGTAATTAAGTAACTGTCAAGCATAAAAATATTAAAGCAGCAGATTTGAGAAAACAGCCAAAATAAAATCCTGCTCTTTCAAATAAAACTATCTAGACACTTCAAAGACATGAACCAACTAAACTTACTTCAAGATAACCATCAACAATCAAACAAAACCATTTTAAAAAGAATCACTTAAATACTTAAATAAAACCGATGTAAATAGTGTGGAAATGGCCATAAAGATTAATGTAGACTAAGGTGTACTCGACACGTGGAGCCGCGACGTCTTGCCTCGCGTGCGCACCTAATTGTCTAACTTTGTACGTTACGCGCCGTGCTGGTTTAGGCGAGTTACTCGCATAGTTGTTGTGTAGTGTTTTGATGTTGCTTTTTATTTTTAAAGTAGCTGTTTTAGGGTTCTACTGCGTCTCGAGGGCAATACTTCGAGTCTAAGGGTTATTGGGTTGCTTGGGTAGTTGAGGAGGTCAGATAGGCAGTCGGTCCTATAAAACACTGGTACTCAGCTGAATCCGGCTAGACTGGAAGACGACCTACCTAGTTGAGAAGGCTCGAGATGACAATGCTTATCGCACCCGGATTAAAATTAGCCTATGTCGCTTCCCAGGCAGAAAACTACCTGAGTACCTTTAAGTAGTTTTAACGAGAAAGAGCGATAGAAAGACAGATTTTCGTATTTTTCGCAGACTTTCGCCTTTAATTAGTAAGGATAAATGTCAGGGTTTCTTTTGACTAGAATCTAAAGCTTATAATAAAACTTTGGAGGAATTTTGAAATATGAATGCAATTCATACGAAATCCCGGCAAAACTACGATACTTTGATAAAAATTTGAACAAAATGAATTGTGCCAAACAATAACTACAGTACAATACCTACATTTGATACAAAAAATAGATTTCGTCTCACTCGTATCTAATAATACTCTGTTTTTCCATACAATTATTAAATAGGCGACGTAATCTCACCGTTGTTCATCACTTACACAGTTGGCAACACTATAAGAATTTCCACTAAACAAATGAACGATCCCAAGTGTTTTAAATATGTGGGACGCGGGAAAATTCTTTCATAAGTTTGCAACACAAGATTAATAGGGCTTTCTTATTGTATATATTTCAATGTTTAATGCGTTTGTTTTGTTTACTGAAATGTTGGCGCCGTGGTTATTATAACTAATTTGTCTTTTTTCAAATTATATCAGATCTTCGAATATAAAAATAATAATTATTCAAAATATAAGTAAATTTATTTTATTTATTTATCTGTTCTAAAAAGTGGCCTAAAATTAAGTGCAGACAGTTACTATCTTCTAGTAGCCGTGACAATGTAAACGGGTCTACTGCAAGTGCGTGAGCCCAATACTTACCCGACTTATTCGAGGGAAATGCGGATTGTGTGAAATAGACTTAGCCATCACCTTCAACTAAAGTTTGGGTAATATTTGTATGATTAGAGTTTAGTTTTAATGGTTAATGAGGTTGTTTGTTTAGCTGTTATTCGTTTGTTTTGGTACCTACATATTTTACGCATACTTCTATATACATAGAACAATTATGTAAGGTAAGAAAAATATCAGATCATGTTTACCCTAAGTGACAAATTTTAAGAGCTTTGTCATAATTGGTACTTAATGAATGCTTTGCGTGCAATATTTCTCCACCTACTACCAATTTCAATGTTCACAATAACGTATGTAGGAGTAGCTCCTACTTCAGTCCGTTTATTGCTGAAGTGAATCATACTTTAGAATTTTATATGTAATAGAGAGTTTTTAGTCTAATGTTAAGATGAAAGTCGAAATAGAACCTCAAAACGAGATAATTTGGCAAAAAAAACATCAAATTATGTTCGTTCCCTCAAGGACCCCTAACAAACAGAAGTAGAAACATTACAACGAAAACGTTTGAAAACTCTTGATGACTGGCAATTATTTAGCGGAAATAAGTTCTGCGGTGTTGCGTGCGCGCCGGTGCCACGCCATCGCAGCGACACCACAACATTGCCGACTTTCTTTTACAACTTGCCATGCCACCATTAACCCAAGTGGTAATGTATGAACAATATAGCTATACGCACCAGTAATAAAGAATAGTTTTGACAGTCAGACAGGTGTTAAATTTATAAGTTGGCGTGTTTATATCTGCGATGGTATCGCCCTAAGTATCGTGGAAGCGCCCCGTCGGCTGTTTAGTGTTCTTTGGCGTTTTATTGCGTTCATAAATGTTAATTTTATGTAAGATTCTCTGGATTCTTCCAGTTTTGTTCGGCGTTGCGGGTGACGTGCAACGCGCGATTAAGGACCACGATATCTGTTTTAAATGGTATTTGTATCGGCTTTATCTGATACTTACATTGACACTTAATTTTTACGATATTGTAGCGATCTTACTGAAGCGTAGCAACAGGTGCACGACTAAGATTTTTGACAATGTTATGCCATGAAATACTAGGTTAACTGTTAGAACTTACAGCGAGGATAGTGCTTTAGTTTATATTACAATAGATGTAAATGTAAAGGGAATGTAAGGGATCTAGAACAAAAATAATTCTAGTTAATGTACCCTGAATCCACGTGGCGAGCTTCATAATCCCTTCTACAAGTAGGTATCCTAGAATAGATTGATACATACAGATAAATAGAGCATAAGAATCACGCGCACGACATGATATATAATCCATTTTCCAGCAGAGAACATATTTAAAACGAAAAACACAACATAAAGACGTACAATTTAACAGTAAACAAAAATAAAGATTGAAATCTTTCCACTCGTATGAAAGAAAAACTGAAACACGGAAATGTCTCGTTCCTGTTTCCAAAAACACATGCATTTACTCCACTTGAGGTGAACGCACTCTCATTAAAGGGCCACTGGTTTAACATCCAGTGTAGCATCCATTGACACTTTTATTCTGCGTACTAGATACGGCAGTTGAGCGAGTCGCCGATGTATAGAGAACAGAGTGTCACATTACGCCGCCAACGCGAGCCCTTCTTATTTTTATTTTGTCAAATTGTAACTGAAATAAACTGGAGTGAGTAATAAAATACCATCGGTACTGTTATTGCAGCGGTCTCGAAATAGAGGTGTCATGGCGTCCCCTGGCTGGCCACTTGTCGTGAGGATATGTTAATAGATAGGATGTAACCGGCGGATAAGAAGCGCTTGTTTTGTTTTCAGCGCCGCGTTTAGATTTCGTGTACCTACTCGAATGACTTTTAGATCACGCTTTCGTGGATGCTTTTGAATGTTTTTTGTATATATATCTGAGATTTTATTCTTGGTTTGGTAGTATCGACAGCACATGTAACGTTATGCGTTTTCTCTCAAGGGTTTTATTAATGTTAAGAAGCACTCTTTGGTGCAAATCTTAGGCCTCGCAGGGTTATGTTGGCTAAAACTTTCCTTGTAATGTTATCTTTCGTGCAAACATACCTAACTGCTTCAATTTAATAGTATGCTACATATTTCGATTACACTTCATCCCTCATATTAAGGAGGGAAATCATCAAATGACCCTTCCCTACCGCCGTTGCAGTACCTGACCTCGCACAGATCGAATTATGTCGTGTAGATATTTTCATTGGTAAAAAAATATGGATAGTGGTGATTAGTTTTTAACGGAATACTGAAATAATAAGCAATAATTTAAAAAGATTAAGTAGATGATAGATGCACAGATGTTTCTGGCGACTTCTTTAATTAGATTTTGTAATATGTTTAGATTACGTACGAGTGACATTTTGATCTATTTGAAAAACAGGATGCTTGTAATTCTTTGCACTACAAGTGTTGCGCAATGCAATACGTCATTTTGTAAGTCGTTTGACGCAAATAATGTCGTCGAAAATTTAAAAGCATCCTTCGTCTAATTTAAATCTGTAATGATTAATGGAATCACGGATAAAACATATTACTATTTAAATTGAAGTTCCTTTCTATATTTTTCTCTATATTTACAAAGTTTATTTATCCAATTTTATATAGCTGAAAAGTGCGTTTGCCTGATCGATTTCATCTCAGGAACCATACAGGATTTTCACCCCAGTCACTCGACCTGAGTTTTCTCTATGCCATTTTTTTCAAAGTTAAGAGAAGTTGATCAATCATCCTTGAACCAACGCGTCAAACGGTTAAGGTTGCTTAACCTTCTGGTCGATCGACCCGCGCTACTGTTACTTACTCAGCAGTACCAATACTGCAGAAAAGGAAATATATTCCAATCCTGTTACCCCAGTTTGAGAGGATTATAACTCCAGTAAATTGCCATATTCAGTCCAAAACGAATCGCAATATTGAAGCCATTCACAAGTGCAGCGGACGCAAAGACAACTCGTTCCTTTGCTGTACATAATTATTAACAGTCTGAAATAGACGCGAGTCGTTCACCCGCCGACATATTTGGTTAACTTGCCGTTTATATATAACTTCTTATTTATGTAAGTACCTAACTGAATTGTGGCGAGGTGACAAGGGAATTGGGAGTAGGGAAGTTTTTCTATGTTATCTGTACTTGGATTGTATTTGTTTGGTTTGATTTTGGAAGTAAGAGTGTAACTATTGATTCTGAATATTTTGTAACTTCTTTGGCGAGATCACACCAATGCTTCTTCTGGTCAAAGCGATTTAGCAAACAGTAACAAATGGTATGGCAGAAGAGAACTTAGATACAGTCTTCTTGAGGTTAACAACAAAACGAAGTATGGTTGGACCTCTTTGAGAGATATTCTTCAACTGAAAGTGTAAATTCCAATAATATTTTAAATTATTTCATGTAATTTACTAATAGTATCTACTATTCCTATATTAACAACCGCTTCTTATACCCCATTATATGAAATGCTCATGAAAACAGCAAAACACATGCATGAACACATTTTGCGGTTCGCACACGTCACACGTTATTTCACACGCATGTATTTGCAGATATTTCCTGAACTTTAGAACTCTTTACGATCATCAATCTTGTAGCATCGCAACAAAAACCGCAGGCGCCTTAGGGCACGCATATCAAACAATAAACCGAAAACAATCCATAAAACCGCTTCATTTTAATGAACAGCGATCGCGTAAACAACATAAAATATTACAGGAAAATATAATAAAAAATATTCCAAAAATGGGTCATAGAAATAATGTCTGAGATTCAATCAACGTTGCAATTCGGACGCCACCTTAAGCAGTTTGGGCAATAAGCCAATAACTAAAATGTGTGAAAAACTATTTTGTTTTGCTCGCGTATTATTTAATTTCATGTTACTATTGCGCAAATGTTACCTACGACACATCGCCTACTGTTTCGTCTGAGTGAACACTTTATATTAAACTGGCGGTCTTCCAATAAAACTAAACTTAATAATATTTCATTTCATTCATTAACGATCTGCTGAATTTTATTGATGGACTATGAAATATGTTTGTGAACATAAATCTTATTTTTGTTTCTTTAATTTCAGCACTTAATTCATCCATTTATTAGTATTATATTTAATACTGCATGTTTAACACTGTATATTAATGATCTGTAAATCAAACTCTGTGCAAAAAATCATCAAAATCTTTTCAGGTTTGTTTTGATACTACTAGCGCCACCTGCACACTTTTCCTAGAACTATAAACCCTAACACTGAACGTAACGCCATCTAGCGATGGAGTACGTAATATGTGTAAGCTTCTAGTTTCGAACCTTCGTTGAATGAAACTTCGCGACTTTTCCTGTTATTGTTAGTGTGGCGAAGTTTCTGCAGAGGGCGCTTTCGAGCTCACGAAGTTTTCAGTTTTACAGAAAACTTATTTCATATTTCAGAGAATTAATATGGGTACTTATGTTTCGAATTAATTATTTATTATGATGGTTCCGTATATTCATTTATCAAAATGAGATTACATTTCAACTTAAATTACCTATGACTCAGTTACATTTTTAATCGGTAAAACGAACTATAGAATTTCCTCAAGAATACATAAAAATAAAGACATCTTTAACAGAACAGATGAAATGTTTAAAAATGTTACCATGTTTAGCATTTCAACGCGATAAAACACCTACTTTTGTTTTATTAATTGCCTTATTATGTATTACAATTAAATAATAAGACAATAGTATCAGTTGCCAGTTACTCTTGACAGATCAATGTCGATTGACGCGGAACCACTGACTTCACAAATCTCATCCATAATTACCAACAAAATACCAACCACGTTACAAACAATTATAGACTCTATGTCACAGAGTTAAGGTTGATATCGAGTGCAGGGCTAACGTTGTTAGGACGTATTCTCGTAATATGAAAATAGTTTTGGCAGTATGTAAATATTGTTATGTTTGGTTTCCATTGTGCGTTCTGTTGATCATGAAAATGGCATGATTTATGAAGTAGAAGTTTGAAAACATGAGCTTTATTCTGAAAACTGGGCAGATTTTTAAGACTTTTGCATTTTAGGAGACGTCCAGTGTTAAAATGATGTCAAATCTTAAAAAGACTTAATTACCTTATTAATTTTATCGCCGGATTTCTGATCATTCAGCTAACATAACTTTGAATATAAAACTGAATAATTTATGAATCAGCCGGAATGCATATAGATCTACTTATCATTCTCGGAAAGAGAAATTGCTTTGGATAATGGAACCAATCATTTTCATAAAGTTATCAAAAATAATTTAAATTGAACTAATGATATTCATTGACGGTATAAGATCTACAGGCAATATCGATTTATCGATTAAGTAATTTACTAAATAAAATATAGAGAATGCAAATGATGCAGTTCCACGAAGCTAATAAGTTATTGAAGACTTTACACTGGTACCTTGAAAGGACTATAATATATTCATGAGATCGATAGCCGTGTTCTTTGTAGATTGTATTGTAGTAAGTATTGACGCGTCGTAATGGTAAGTGTCCTTAGAAGTTACTAGGTACAGCTACCGCGTCTTCAGATTGACCACTTTGGACCCTGCGGCACTGCTATAAAGCCCTTTCGGTGATTCAACTTTTGATAGGCAAAATATCGTCTTAAGGTCCATGGAGAAAGCTGGACTTTCTTCAGCTTGAGCAAACATTTCATCATCATCATCATCATCCTCCTGCCCTTATCCCAATTTTATTTGGGGTCGGTGCAGCATGCTTCTTCCATACTCTTCTATCTGCCGTCATCTTACAAGTAACATTCTTTCTACCATATCTACTTTCACGCAATCCATCCATCGTTTTTGGTCTTCCTCTTCCACTATATCCGTCCACGTTCATACTCATCACCTTCCTCACAACATGACTTCATTCCTCCGCATCACATGCCCATACCACGACAGCCGGTTTCTTCAGCTTGAGCAAACATTTAGCTTCTGAAAGCCTGGTCGGGAATGTCTGTTTTGAATGTAATTTCAGTCTGCTCACTTCCTTAAGTCTAGGAAAGTTTTGTGCGGCTTATTAGTTTTAGACTGGCGTTTTAGGAAAAGGAGATCGATTGTGTGTCGTCAACAGGTTGTTTGCAGCAATTAGATTCAAAACTTATGTTTATGTTTTGTAACGCCATCGGTGATTGAGAATAGGAACGTTGAATTTGAATCCGTTTCTGTGTTCTTAAAGGCTCGTTACAGAGCTTATAAAATCTTTGCTGAAATCTTTGATTTTCTTCTTTACAAATGCCTTTTAAGATGCAAGCGATTCTTCGAATGCACACCGATTTCGCTTTGGCTAGGAATAGAGCGTTATCTACATTTCAAACTGAAGTGTCTGTATTTGGATTAGATGCTTCTATATTATTGGCAGCCACATAAAATAGTTTAGACAAACCAATGTACATCTCATGTGTTAATCTCGCCCGCATCCCGCGTCTCCCGTAATACGCGCCATTATTTTAGCGCACAGCCGTCGCGCAGACCAGCGGCTGTGCTCATCACAATATTATGTACGCTTAGTTAGTTACCCATAGTGTTAAGTGTATACAGTGAAATGTGCGACTTATGACGAAGGCTCAACCACCATGGATCACTTTAGGCGACGACCCCGCTACAAGCTCCGAAGGGTAAGACGCGTCACGAAATTTTCGCACATTTTGAGGTTATGTTACGTTTCCAAGTTCTGATGTTTACCTTTACTTGTCAACATGTTTATAGCATTAAAATTTCGATTTTTTGCCAGTATTTAGCGGGCTTTTATGAGTTTTTAGTCATAAATAGTCTGTATACGTGTCTGTTTAGTGTTGCCAGGAATTGGTTGTGTGTTGCCAATTTGTAAACGTTAATTATCGTGTTGTAGTGCGGGAGAGTTATGTCGTGATGCATTTATAATAATACACTAAACAGGGGTGTGATGTTGGTAGATGGCTTCGAAAATGTAGCGGTGTTGAGCTAAACTATTCAGCTAACTTTATTTGGAATACTGTACTGAATGCCGTCAATACACTCGAGCATACTTGAACCTGAGTGAACTTGAACCAATCGTTTAGCCAACTCCACATTTTACTCTATCACATTTTTATATAAATCAACTATTTATAACTGATTATGAAATATTTTCCTAACCTTGACACATGTTTTTCAGACTTCTATAAGTCAAGGTCAAGGTCTCGATTGCTGAATAGATTTTTATTAATTTCTATCGTGTTTATAATGTACAACACAGTTTACAATCTTCACACATTTGTAGGTAAAGTTTGATATTAGATATTGACTTGAAGAGAAACCGAATTCTGAAAAGTTTTCCAACATTTTCTTGCAAATAAACGATTTATTTTTTTTACAGTTTACAGTATACGGTTATTTTATTTCCAAGAAAATTGCATGAAATCGTGATACGTAAGACATCGATTTAGTCACCAATTGTGGTTTTCTTTGAAAAGCAACTGTTTATTCACCAATTTCATTACGAAAATAATATCGTAATATAGTTCAAAAATGATATGCGTGCGTATTGTAAGGGTTAAAGTAATCGCACTGAAACAAGTTTTCAGTAAACATAATAACCATTGCGTGAGCATTCCTCGGTTCATGAATGGCGCATGACTCATGATACAACTAACGTATACATTATGTATATGTATATAAAAGTATACATTCGTACTCAATGACAGATTTGTAAGCGCTTGAAGGTTTTCCTATGCTTCCAACCGGATTTGTGAAATCCATTCATTGATGACTTGCTACGGATGCCTTGAACGTAAACTTTGCCTTATAGTTTCTGTAGACTTAACAGAGATGGCGCCACTAGCTTCGTTTCTCTAGTCTGGAAGTAATGGCTCCTTTTCAGTATTGGTGAAATAAATATACTTACATGCATACATTGACTAGTAAATGTTTATTTTACGAGAAAGCCATATTCAATCTTTTGCTCAATTGATACAAAATTGCCAACTTCAGAATTAGGTGCTTACATTTTACAAATCACAATAAAAGTAAATAAAGTTCTTGTACTTGAAAACATACGAACTATCTAACTGCATAGACTAAAGTCTGGAGCAGCTGAGTTAAAGGCAACATGTCTACTCATCAAAATGGCCCTGACTTAAAGGTTATTTTTGCCTCTAAAATTCTTCTAATTATACCCCTCTTCAGTTCAGCAACATTGCTAGACCTTTGTCCATGTAGTGGAAAACCCTTAGGATCGGTATCATCGGCCACGATCGGACCCTCCAATGAGATGGGCCTCTTGTAAAACCTTGACTCAGTGATTTTTGCTGTGGGGTCTCAGTGACAGCGGGTTTGCACATGTAGGCAGATACTATATTGTCTATTCAGAAAAATCGCTACGTGCATGTTGGCTTATTTCTGTGGCATTGATATCACACAAAGAAATAGGTTAGTAGTAGTTTGGTAGGTCGTATTTTAAAAGCACAGTACGTATCAAAAAGATACACAGAACAGCTTTAGTTTTACTACAATATTTTTACTACACTTACAAGCAATATTTAAACTACATATCGAATCACGGTAATTCCAAAAACTTGTGAATCACTGGCAAAACTGTCCACAATGACTTTGTTTCGCTACGCTTATGACATTTCCTGCTATAACTGGCGCCCCACAAGTGCATTTCCTCGAGTAGCTACTTGATCGCGCTCCACAAAGCTATTTCTTCATTGCCCTATATTTTAATGAACTTGTTTATTTTCGTTTTGGTCATTTACCGAGGAGTATGAGGAAAATTATGGTAGACTATGAGGAAGAAAATAATAGTTCATGTATGTATGTAGGTATCTATGCGGTGTTTTCACGTTATTGCTGTTTTGACTCTGAGACTTAGTTAAAGGACTTTTCATTCAATTGTTTGACTTATTTATACAGATTTAGATATAACTCGAAGTCTGAAAAGGCAATAATTTGTAGATATCACCAAAGCTTTTACTAAATAGTTTTTACGAACCCTTTTAAAATAAAATAAAATTCCAAATTACAATATTTTCAGTGTCTCTGTTATCTCAAAGATTTCCGGTTCATACCCATAAGTAATAAATCAAAACACCCTCTGCCAATCTAAAATAATCCATCAGATTAGAACATAAAGCTCAAATTGGTTTGTACAAAACCAGGAGATAATTTTCCCCATATGAAAAGCGATTGTATAGCAATCCCATACATTGACATTCTATTCGCAGCAGAAACACCATGACTTGAATATTTTAATGTTATCTTCTATATTATTCTGATATAAGGAAAATTATGAGGTTTTCTCACCAGAAATTTTAATACCTACATTTCTTGTGTGTTTTAATTTTCATGGATATTCAAAGTAGAATTGGTATCCGTATGGTGTCCTTATTATGAGTGAAAAGTCCATGTTATCATCATCCTCCGAGCCTTTTCCCAACTGTGTTGGGGTTGGCTTCCAGTCTAACCGGATGTAGCTGAGTGCCTTGTTAATTCCCACTTTATTCCGGCCACTTTTGATTCACTAATAACCTTTTTAAGAAATCTATAAAAAGTTGCAAGACTTTTGAAATGAATAAAAATTCTCTTTCAACACACGAATTGCGGTCAGACATTTTTGCTTGCTTTTTTTTTCAAAGAGGAAGAATTAAACTCCTGTAGAATGTTTTATGTGCAAAAGATGTGGCAAAAGGTGTCTGGGTAAAACTTCTCAGCACGAGCGTAGAATTTCTCCCATGGGGATACCATGGCGAATGGGCGTGAATTTATTTACGTAAGATAAGGATAAAGGATGCGGATAAATTGCTTTAACTCCAGTTTTATCTTACTTTTCACTGAGAATTATCTGTAACTAGATAAATCTACGTCTAGTGGTATACGTAAACGATTAAGGATTGTAATTGTTTCGAAAATTATTTCATCGTAACCTAATCTAAAATAAAACCACACGGTAGGTCTTTTGGGTCATTGACTCTCTTTCATTCAAATCTAAAGCTCTTCCACTAACCTACATTAACAAAACAACGAAATATTTAAAAATCATTCACCAATTTCGAGGTTTTGGGCATGAACGTGGATGGATATAGTGAAACATAATGACCATAGAAATGAATACAATACATGGTTACAAATAGTGTTACATGTAGAAAAATATTTTAGGAGAAAACATACTTGTGCCTTCCCAGACAAAATTGGTATACCAAAAACAACTATACTTTAAAACGATTGAGTATACCCTTAGACAATAGGTTGTTTCTAAAAATAATAATTAGTCCGTCTTGTAGATTGTCCAAAATTAAGCGATACGTATTTTTTCTTTTTAAATTGGATCAGAACTTGTTAAGATATAGCGTGTTAAAGTTGAGTGTGACGTCACAAGTTGCTACAATTTTCAGGACACTGTGACGTAAAAGGCCCCCACTCCTAATTTTGAAGTGTATTATCTTTGTCATTTTATGTTTAATTAAAAAGAAAAATACGTATCCAATATTTTTGATTATCTAAAAGCGGACTAAATATTATTTCATTATTTCGACCCTGGAAACTACCCTATTCAGAATTCGAAACAGCGAACACGCCACACAATGACACACGAGCATTGTACGTACTACACCTGCAACAGTTACATAGCTGGCTGTGTATGAACGTAGCGGTTGTCGACCCTACCGAGCGAGTAATGGAGTGCGATCGTGTTTTGTTACGCTGCGGAAGTTGGAAGCACGCGCGGTTGTGGTGCGCTCTTTGTTGAATAAATATTTGAATAGTTTCTTTTATTACTTGTCAAATTAAATAAGTTAGTAATATTTAAGGCAGTTTACTTTTGGTATGTATTTTAAAAGCGATGGATTTGTAAGCTTTTACCTACTTGCAGTAGAGATAGGTCCATGTATTCAGAAAATAGTCTTCAATGAAAAACAGTTTCTTTAAAAGCTTCATGCAAAATTTTGATATTAACTTTAACCATCGTTATCCGATGATAATCGGTAACTGTGTAAGTCTGAAATCTTACGCAAATCATGGCAAAATTCCAAATGCCATCCATAACAAACTATACAACATTAAGTTCATACGAAGCATTAAAGTCAGTATTTACTTTATAACATGTGGGCGTCACTTAGCAAGCGACTGTAAAGTGGCACCACAATTGAGCGAGCGACCCATCGCGTCTGCACAAGTAGGTCAGACACGTCGCCGGCGCGGCGCGACACCGCATCGATCCGAACCAAGCGCATGCGCCCAACACCACAAACAAAACAACCTTATTTACATACACACACAGTTCATTCTTCTGTCGCTTCCACCGAATATTTTACCGCATGCCAACTCTGATGTTACACCGCAAAATTATCATAACCCTTCTTGCATGGAGTTAGAGTTCATTTTCCGTTAGCGTGCAAGGTTTAATTTGGTAATGCAAGTGTGTGTGTCATTTTAGACCGTATGGTAAGGTAGTAAGGTTGTGTTTTCGTTGTTGGGGTCTGTTATGGAATTATTAAATGACCAACCGATGTAGTTTGTGCAGATAATTTTGTTAGAGTGTACTGTCTCTTACTGGAAATGCCTTTTAAAGGACCTCTTTGAGTATTGCATATGTCCTGTATTTTAAAAAGGAGGCTTCGATTTTTGAAGCGTAAGTAACTTATTGAATTGAAAATAATACTTCAGAAACAATTCAGATAATCTAAAACAGCATTATGGAAACGAATTACCTAAGCTTAGGCAGTTTATCATATTTTAAGGAGCATTTTATAGATTTAAATATATTAATCTTCATTCCATATGAAAATTGTCCAGCAGTTTTCCAGTTTTTCGTGAATAGACAGATTTGAGGTAGTGTTTTTGTTTTAAATATAGTATAATGATTTTTACTTGGATGACAGGGTGTTGGAGGGTTCTAGTGCCCTGAAAGTCTATTTCAGTATCATCACTGTGGAGGCTATTTCAGTACATCTACTGAAATACCTAATATCGATTGATTTATTTTCTAGTACTTGCATATTAGCATGACTATGTATCTTATGGAAATTCACATCATCGAATAGTTGCATAAAAATAATTTTGATGTTTTTTATTATCTAATCAATATTTAAGAATAATTCATCATTATTTTAATAAGTATTTATGTTTTTAACAAAATATCGGTCTTAAGTGGAATACTTAACTATGGTAATATAAAAGAGCCAAAATAAATACATGCATATGTTTTTTTCGCATTAAATTAATTAAATAAAGTAATATTCTAAAAGTTAGTTATATTCAATAAAAATACTATTGATTCCTAAATAAAAAAATGAAAATAATATTTATCAATCAGTATTTTATTTCGCAAAAATCTTTCCCGACTGGTACCTTCAAACGATGCCTACGCTACGCGGCTACGCCACTGCGCCAGTGTTACGACCCCCACTGCTACGAGCGCGTAGCTAATACGTAGGTTGTAGCCGCCGTTTGTCGAGTATTACTGAATTATTTTGTCGCTCCAATTTTGTATTGTTTTAGGGTCTGTAGTTGATTAAAGTTTGTTTTATTATATAGTACCTAGTTATCAATGAATGCTTGATATAGTGCATTTTAAATAAAATGAAATCACAGATTTACGGAAGACATAGGAAAATCCACGAGTGGAAAAAGCAACGCTAAAATTGACATTATTAATATATGGCGCGTTCGTCTTTATAGAAACCTAGTTTTGTTGTAATGGACAGCTAAATTTTCCTAAAAAAATATTTTGTTAAAATGTTGTAAAGGCCTAAGGAAACAAATGATTTAGCTATAAACTTTAAAGTTCTGCATGTTACAATATATGTACAATATTAGTTGTGTTAACATAACATAGTAATTTGCCATGGGACTAACTGACCGTGTGTAAAACCTTGTAATATGATTTTTGTTTGGAGATCGGACTTGATACTAAATATGAATAAACTTTAAGCTGATTTGGTGGTTTTATAGTTACATATTTTTTAACTGTCGAATGGCACTTGGAAAATGTAGCTAGACTTATCAAATGAGCATACTTGCATCGTTGCTTGACTTTTATGCACGAGAAGATACTCTGACCTTTTTCATTAGTAATAGATCATAGGTTAGCAGTTATAGTGTTAACAAGAGAAAAGAGGTATCACATTTTGATATTTGCTGGCCTTTGCAATTTGAACTTTGTTAATTTTAACCAAATGTGGGATGATACTCATTAAATTCTGTTTGCTTTTTATTCTTATTAGTGAATTCTTCAGTACTTCACTACAAACTAACGTCCACCTACATGCATTCATAAATATAACTCACTATCTTTCGCACGTGGTGTCACCTGTGTCCCGTTCTTCGCGCACTCGGATAAAATGTAGCCTTTAGCCTTCCTCGACAAACATTAACTATCTGAAATCTAACTAAATAATTGTTCAATTTATACAAGCAGTTTTTTCTCACTTTTAGTTTTCTTCATTAACTTTATAAAATACCTACATATGAAAGCCTCAGATCAAGAAAATAAAAGTTCCTAGTTTTGGGAATATAGGTCAAATGTTCCATAATGTGTCTAGACCTGCTCCAGTTAAATTGGAACCCCATAGACTGCCATAAGAAAGCCTTAAGAGCCTCTAAATATAGCGAGCGTCGTTAATATACAGTTTATGATATTGCGTGATACTAACATTAATGGCTTTTGGCGATGCCTAATGAAATTATTTTTCTTATTGCCATAAAGTCAAGTAGGTATAGTACCTACAGTTTTCTTCCTTGAAACTTCGAGTGATTGTGAGATCCGAAACCAGCCTATGTGTCTTTAGCATATTATAATGCAGTTGGTTTTGGATTAATAACTCTTCGTGACAAATACTTTTGTCTAGATCTAAACTTTGGAAGTTCAAAAGTTGCGAGTTTTGAGGTCAACGAACTCGTAACCTAGAACCAAAACTTCAAAATGATAAGAAATTGTCAGCTATGATTAAAAATACATTTTGATGGTTTTAGACCTATATATTTTGGATTACTTACCGTGATGATTCTAAGTCTCTTGATTAGTAAGTGAAGCCCAACCCTTTCCCTGGAACCTGACTTGATAACTCCATTGAGTCCAGGCAGGAGTGTCGCTGGAAACAATTGGCCCTCCATTATCTGAGGTGACCCACTTACGGTAATCCCTAATCTTGCTCCCAACACGGTTCGTCAACCGGAGTGCCGCCGTGCGCGCGCACCCATTCACCTAACTGCGGGGGGAGGGGGCAGCACGAGGGGAGCTTCAGGCTCCAACTTCGGAGATATTCGGGCGCATTCGCTCGCGACCGTCGCGTCGGACGGTAGTGCGGCAGCTCCGATGTGCCGCCACCACGGCCGACCAAGACGCGATCCCATTGGTGGTCCGCAGTGGCCACCACCTGCCGCCATGTCGTAACATCATGGGGTACAACAACCAAGGGCACGGGTACAACAAGTTGTTTACACAGGTGCGCGCGCAAGTGTTGTGTTGTTGCTTCAGTGTTGATTTGTGGATGTTGATGATAAGGCGGGCCATGTCCTTATGTTTACGTAATGATAATGTTGTTTGTTTACCGACGTCATCTCGCTGTGAGTGATGCACCGCCCTGTGGCCGGTCTCCTATAGGCTGTAGTAGAGGCGGTTTATATGTAATTTGTGTCAGTGGTATTTGGGCCCTGCCCTGTTCTGTATTAGTACATCCGTATTTAGCTTTATTGCCACGGGAACATGGCTATGAATAGGCAACACAGTGCTTGAGCTTTGTTATAGTTTGCGAACTTCTGAAACATGTCTGTAAGTTCTTTGTTGTTCTGAATGTAAATATTGACGGTAGTTGTAAATCAGCGTGTGTTGGCCAGTTCCGCGCAGGTGAGCAACGTGCATGTTTAATGTCCTGTGTCAGTCAGTACGTCTGTTCGCAGAAGACTCTATTTCTGAACGAGTACTGTTCTGTTTGTTTGTTTGTCCGTCGTTAATGTTAAGTCTATTATATTTGGACGCACGTTGTGTGTGTACATTGTTCAACGAAACGATTAGCTGCTAATTGTTTGTAGACCATTTAGTTTGTGGTGTGTCGAATACTATGTGTTTTAATAGTTATAGTAGCTATAATATATGTTTTAGTATACTGAAATAGTTTACAACACTGTTAATCACATACGTTTAGGCTAAAACACAACGTTATCTTTTACACCGTGTAATTCTACTGTTGTTAGGCATAGTGACGGTCGTCCATAAGTTGTCATTTTTCAAGTCCAATGGTTGGCGCCAAATACATATTCCCTCATATTCATTGAATTATATTAGGTACTAACCATTATTATCTTTACTTTTGTCTCTGACATTACCTAAGTATAATAAAAGCTGATCGGTACGTCCCTGAAATAAACAAAACAGCTTTACCTACTCCGTTATAAAACAATAATTAATTATATCAACTAACATACATATAGCACACATAATAACACACTTATCTTTGGTATGATTTTCTATTATCGATAAAATTAACTTAATAAATCTTGTAGTTGCAGTCTATTAGCAGATTACCTTCGATACTGATAAGAATGATGAATTTAGAGCATCAGCTCTCTTATCCATCTTAATTTATTATCTTAAGATACCTACATCTGCACTAATATAATGGGCTAAATTAAGAGTTCATTTGTTTGCTTAAACGCGAAATACGTCCTGTTTTCCGTCCTGAAAACCTGCGATCAACGCGTTTAACCAAACTGCCATCCGTAAGTCCACCGACTTAAGCTTTATATGTTAATGCTAGCCGTTTTCCCGCGGGAACTACTGCCTGTACCGGGACAAAATGTAGCCTATGTTACTTGCAGATAATGTTGCTTTTCAATGGAGAAGACATTTTTAAATCGGCCCAGTAGTTTTAGCTTATCCATTACAAACAAACGTACGAAGTTCTCCTCTTTATAATATTAGTATGGAAAGGTAGATTAACTTATTTGCAAAGCCTGTCTATGTATTACATCTGAGAAGGTAACATACTTAGTTCAGCGTTCCATCTAAGGGTGATTGAGTAATTTTATTTATTCGTTTATTTCAGGCATCTTGTAATACACAAAACTCTTGAGAAAATAAAGATCTACCCAACACCTTTAGAGTCCCTTCCGGGATTCAGACACACAACAATACCTTCATTGTCAGATTACCTAATTTTCGTACATTTCACAGTAGAAAAATTAAAACCATGTCAAATATCTTTGATTGACGTATTCCCAAACAAATGAGTAATGGAACGAGTTCATACAAACAAAGCTCTGAATGAAATTATTACGTGTTTACTTTGTTCATGGTAATTACAATGGGCTTTTATAGAACATCGGCCAAGTAGTATTGCGTATCTGTGCTATCTTGTATAATAGGATTTCTGTACAAAATCCCATATTATAGATTCTAAAGTTGAGGTTTAACTAATCTGAACTACGCTGGTCACTGTGAAAGTATAGTTTGCGTCACTTGCAATTTTGAAGTTAGCCATCGCCATAAGCCAACAAGTATACTCTTAACACAATTTAATGCTGTACCGGGAATCAAACCTAGGACCCTCAGTTCAAACGCCCGAAAAGTGGCAATTGCACCAATTAATCGACGAGTCATAAGATACCGTCACAAGTTTTATAAAAGATAAATCAGCCGTCTTTAAAGGTATTTAAAGTTAATTAAAAGAACTACTTTATTTAATTTCTCGTTTATTATGACGTTTCTCACATTTATCACTGTTACAACCTGTCGGCTTTGCTCTCAATTGTAAACAAATAATGTTTTATGTAAGATTTTCTTTGAACTCTATGCTATTCTATCTACCTAGTAATATATCATGATGTTCTTTGTTAAACTTTTGATTGAAATAATGCGAATCTCAAAGACGACAGGTATCTATTTCTAATCTTCTAAAATATTGTAAACATGAAAATACAGATTACGTATAATCAACGTGCTTCTTAACAAATTACGGTCAGGAATCGCAATACAAAGCAAAGTATAAACACTAGCTTCCGCCACAGGTATACCTAACCTACTTGCTGAAGAATCTTCTTCCCACACTTGGATAAGAAGTAGCCTTTACGAGTGTGTTATTCTGATATGTGTTATATAATAACATAACAGTAACAAATATACACACTCACAAACTTTCGCCTTTAAGTAGGTATATTATTGTGAAAATAAATACTTCATGTAGAAAGCAGTTCTCTTTGCTAGAAGGATCTTAAGACCTTGAATCCCACTCTCAATGGTCTTTGAATACATTTTATGGATATATTTATGACGTAATCAAAGAACAATTTGCCAACTTAAGATCTCTGACATCATCACATACGAATGCTTTCGCCAAAATATTTTCATTATCTGTTTTATGTGACCGTTATGTCAAATTCAAACGTGGAATGGGGTAATTTTACTGCATTGTCATTGGTCAATAATGGGGTATAATGTTGGCAGCGATTCTATAGTTTTATAAGCCATAATTATTCTCTTTGAAGTCGGTTTATTCAGTACTATTGACGTATTGCGATGACGTATGTATTTCGCATTCGTTTGTCTATTGGTGCTTGTTTTAATTCTATGCGGCGATTAACGTTTTATGTGCAATTGTTTAAAAGCTTTTAAAGTTATGCGTTAGTCATTTGATTGAATGTCAATTTTAAAATTAGAATACCTACGCGTTGTTCAAGCAATTTTTGTCCAAACCAAGTTTTTGTATTTACTTTGACAAGATTAACCATGAGTCACAAGTATATAACTAATTATCGAAATTACATCTGGTCTTAAAATATAATTTAATATTCCGAAATTGTTGTTCTTTTGGACTTTTGATTCATTTTTTAAACTATTATCGTCAACTTTTGAACTTTACAAATGTAAATCATTTCTGGCGTTTGTGTTGTTAAATCAGTAAGCAATGGACTTTAATTTCTTACAGGAATTTTTGAACACAACGTTGTTCATCGACTTTGAGAATGCCTATATTTGAAAATCCATCTGCATAAGTACTGAGACTTTTAATAGTTTAATGATTGTTCAACCATCTTTAAGCAGACGTGCTCTCGAATCAGTTCATCTATTCCACTCATCGAAAATAGACTAATAAAACAAGTTACTATTATTGTATGCACGTCACTGGCTTCAGAATATCAGGGTGTTTGATGGCCGGATTTGACTAGGCACCTCGTGTAACATAGGCATTCCATCAGTTTTATATCAATCGTAAAACATTGTTTTGACTGGATCTTCAATATGAAAGATCATTCTTAGAGTGTTTCAGACTAGAGCATTTTCCAACTACTGGTTTATGGTAAAATGCTCGATAGTAGCCTCTAGTGTGAAAGCCCTTTCAATGGACTACTAGCTAACTAGGTATCTCTGCTTCGTATGAAAAAAATTATGTGAACAGTGTCATACTTATAAACCACGCCTTGAGCAGAATCAATTAGTCAGTCTTACTAACGTAGGTAGCCAGTAGGAAATTGTGTTCAAAGATTTGACAAATTCCTTATTCTTGTCCTTTTAGATACTTTGCAAACCAGAAATATGATGCACTATTCATATTCTTGTTTTATTGATCTGAACATAATTTGCTATAGTCTCATTGACAATTAAAATGAAATTGAACCCTCGATTAAGTACTCGTTTCATTGATTTAGAAATAGGCAAAGTTCGTTTAAAATGACGTGACCAGTAGTCTGCCATTACAAAACCATTATTCGACTAAATGCGAATTCTGTGACCCTGCCAACTAATACAAAAAATCCGTATAAAAGGAGTTTACAAAAACAGTAAAGCTAGCCAAAACAGTGGTTGATAAATAAAAATCCGCTGGCGCTGCCCCAAAACAAGGGCGTAAAGTATGCACAGTGGGGTTATCGAGCCAGGCCTGGGTGGGGAGGTGCTGACGTCACTACTTCGACCCGCCAGACTGCCGCCGAAACCGACGAGCCAGTACAGTACAGACCATGATCAATCGCGGCCAGATAAAACCTCCTTCCTTGGCTGAATGGGCCCTTTCCTTAGTCTGTGAATGAAAGTTCTCCGTTCATATTTAGAACAATTAATTTGAATTTCGTTCTTCTTTAAAACAATTAATTTTTTCAAAATTACCGGCCACGTCTTGTAGTTTGTATGTAAAAATGTTTGTAAGTGTGAAGACGATTTTTTGTTTTATTTAAATATTTTGGAAGCTTTGGCTAAGGTGAGCGTCGTCTGTAGTTTTTAGTTAATGTGGTTTGATCTAGATGCTTTTAGTTTCATGTATTATGCTAGAATTTGGTAGTTTCATCTCATTTGTCAGACCCACATACATCAGTCATACATTCATGTAACACTTGTACAAAATGTTTTGTAAATTGTTTTAATTTGAAAATATATAATTTTTCTCGTTATTTTATTCTGTACAATCTGTATGTTTTAATTTATTTATATATTTAAATTTTGTTCTACATTAAATTGGCTATAATCAAATTTGTGATAAAAAAAAAAACAAAATTCTAAAAGTTACTAAATTCCGAGATGACACTAACATGAAACAAACCACAGATTAAAGCATGAACTAATCGTTTTATTTTTTAGATTATGTGCCGACATTACTTTGTGTACAGTTAGCGCCACAAGTCTGAAATGCTGTGACTTATATTAAATGATAACTCGAAAAAAGAAAAATTAAGAAAAACCGTTTTGTTCTAATTTCAAACATTTAAAAAACGAAAAAGGAACTGCCATTTTAATAAAAAATGCCAGAAAAGTCCTGGCAGCTTTCTATTTTCAAATTCAAAAGTGGTTCAATCAATAAGAAGGTTCTATTTTTAGTATTTTTAATAGTTAAACGACTAAATGACTTAATCGAGTTGTTATTTAAGTGGTGGCGCTACGTACTAGCCCCAAGCATGTCTGTCTGATTTCCGTCTGTTTGTGTCGCATTGCATGCAGTCGGCACGACTCACCATCGACAAATGACAAGCTACAAGCCCTTGGTAAGACACCTGTGTTTCTTTCTATACGCTTGTCACCTGTGCTGTCTTTAGTTTTCGAATAAACGTCGTGCAAGGAAAATTGTAACTAAAGCTTGGCCTCCCATGGGATGGTCCTATATCGAAGATTTTTATATTTAATACGACCGTGAAAAGGGTGCCAATTATGTAATTTTATGGGAAAAAATTGGTTACAATTTCCTTGCCAGTTCCAGATGTTTTTCAACAAGACGGTTGATGTTTCCAAATTGTGATTTTGCACACCAGAAAGCACTTGCTTACTCTATATCTCTGTGTTACTTTGGACACCACGTCGGACTATAATACCTTCACATAGTATTCTGAACTCTTTTGTAAGTATTTTCTAAAGTAACGCAAAATAAATTGACAGGGATCAGGAAATTAATCTTAGATCAAAAGTGGATTGGTAAATCTGTCACTAATTTACGCAAAAACGACTGAGCTGTTTTGGGTGTAAACCTAGCTGATAATTTTACTTACTTCCGAGAATCCGCAATTCAATAAAATAAATAAAATGTAGGTTACAATTTTTATAAACCTACTAGCTTCACAATATGTCACTACTGCTGATTTTCTTTGTAAAAATTATAGCAATAGTAGATAAAACTGCATGATTGCTGCAAAGCGTTGCGGGTATGCGCGCGCCGCTCGACTCTCGTGCCAAAATACTTGCACTACTTATGGATTGGTTCAACTATAACTGACAGTTTTGTTTCACCAAACTTTGTTGGTTGTTTTGTAAACCTCATATTTATAACCGGTTGACGCATTTTGAATTTGCGCCGAGTTTAATTGTTTAAAAGTTCCTTCCACTTTCCACATAGCTCATTTGAAAAGTCTACAGCTTTTTAAACGTATGCGCACCTTTGTACAAAAATCAATTGTTATTATAGGTCTAAATCGCTTTTGCAATGAGAACTATTTGTTTGTTTAGTAAACAAGCAAATGTGGAAGTTTTCACGACTGCGTTTGATATAGGAAGACGTGAACGACTGAGCTAAAACATATGTTTGCTGAATACGTTACATAAAACAGATTATTGGCATTTTCAAATGTGCAAAAATCTTTTCATTATATGCTGCATCTATTTTGTATGCAGGAGTAGAACTGGGCCAAATATATTTGCATTCTTCATACCTAATCTCACCCCAAGTCTTTCTTACTGTCGTCTATTGGACCTACCACAAACTTCTAGTAACCAATCACTACTCTGGGAGGAATTTGATAGTCTGTCATAATCGTCATAATCTTCAACCTCCTATTTAGTTATCTATAAACCGTGAATGGCTTACATTTAATGGTAGCAACCATGTAATACATCAGAATCTGTCGGTACAGACTACCGCAGATATAAAATACTGGAACCATTCCAAAAGTGTCAAAGAGACCTTGACCTCTGACAAACAAATTATGTGGTACTGCGGAGATAGGGTTGTAGATCGAATTTCTAATATATTTGTCTTTGAGCTGATATTCTAGCTTTTGTCTGCATCTTGGCTCGCTACGACTTTGATGATTAAGGCACTATAGGTGAATATGAGATGGGTTCCCGAAGCTAAACTAAAGGGACATAGATGGTGTACGATGGTGGATGATGGGTGTACTCATTTATTTTCATTGCGAGAGGAGTAATTTGACAAACATCAAATGCAAATTGTTGGTTTGGTTGTAACTTTTGAAATTACTGCTGTTTAGGAAAAGCACTTATTGGTAGTATTATCCTGTGCCATAGTTTTAAAACGTTTATTGTAAATACTTACAAGTGACTGGATTTACACGAATTTGAGTTCACCACTGTCATAAGTAAAGAGTGAAACATTCCGTTTACTGTTATTGACTATATATTATATTCTTCTTCTTCTTGGCGAGTCGATGGCAACTTAAATTTTGGAGGCCCAATATTTCGCTATGCATACGGCATTGTCAGTAGCGTTATAAAGGTCCTCCACTATGCAGGTGTCGGGGCATAGTGGGCAGCATAGAAGGTGCCGCATGGTTTGTGGTATGGCACCACACCCGCTTATATTATATTGCAAGTGACTGGATTTACACGAATTTTTCTTTAACGTAACTTAAGCTAACGTTACTCCCAAAAGCATTTTCCCGCTGTTTAACAGTTTCAATGTAAATGTTACAGGGCTCAGCAGATTCGAACTATTCGCAACCATCGTCGGAGCTGTCGCTTGACGAAGACAAGGAGGCGCTGCGCCGCGAGAAGGAAGCGCAGGCTATCAAACAGCTGGACAAGGCACGGGTCAGTTCACAATATACCTGTTTATAATTATTTTGGAAATATTCGTATAATGTTGTAGTATTAGTGGTGATAAGAAAAGATTGGCTAATCTTTAATATAGTAAATAATAAAGCTGAAAAGTTTGTTAGTTCAGTGGTAGCAGACAGCTCGTTTATTGAACGCAGCCACGCAGGGTAGTGTTACCTCTGGCAGAATCTAGAGATTAATAAGAGTGTTAAATTCTCATTAACTCATGTGTTTAATTTTAAATTACATTGTTAGAAAAGACCTCATACAAAAGGGCATGGCCATTCATTTTCACTTCTACAAACCGATAGACGATTTACAATTTACATTTTATTTGGAAGTAATGAAAAGCCATATTGGTTTCTTAAGCACGGTTTTTCGGGTATATTTTGGAGTGCCCCAATCTCTTCAAACACATTCTTTTGAAAATTATGCATATGACTCAGCAGCTAATTTGATTTGACTTAACAATGAGCAATTAAGCACGTTGCTTTCATGAGTAACTAAGTGAAATGGAGCAGCCACAGCCAATCATACGAAAATTTACGTAGCATGAGCGTAACGAATATTAGTATATATGCATAAATATTATTTCTATAAGCATACCCGAATATGTGTAATAAGTATTAGAAATTGGGATGATGGGGCAGCAGAATGACGATGTCATTAGTATTCAAACTACATCATCATCTGCCTAATCTTTTACTAACTATGTTGGGATCGGCTTCCAGTCTAATCCAGTGGTTTGTATAGAACAACTCCCTATCTGACCTTCTCAGTCCAGTAACCTCATCAACTCTTGGTAAAAACTGGTTGTCAGACCTTCAGGCTAACAAACATGCATAACTGACTCATCTTAACATGTCGGATTCTGGAAGCTATATCGTCATGTTCCAGGAGAAGCCAGTGGCGTTCGCGGTGCGCACCAATGTGTCATACGATGGCACCGTGGACGACGACTCGCCGGTGCACGGCAGCGCCATCTCCTTCGAGGTGCGCGATTTTCTCCACATCAAGGTACGTCAAAGTTTTCTGCATTTCCTCTTAATCTAAGTGATTTTACCTAGTTTTTAACCAATTGGTAACTATACCAACTGGGATGGGAAAGTTTTTGGGGCCATTCTCAATACAGGTTTTGACATTTGAAAGAGTACCTAGCTCTAATTGACTTTTTACTATTCTTTTGAGATCACGGTGAACCACTTTCAACGATCACACTCCATTCTCAATCACTGCTCCTGCAGATAAAATGTAAAGCAAACAAAGGCTGTTAACCTAAAATTAAGCTTTTAAAGGTCAATAAGGACCTCATCAAAAGTAATCATCATTTCAGCCTATTAGGCCGGCAATACATGAACCGCTTAAAGCAGTCAGGGCGACAGCTTCAATGGGATGGGATTCATCTTCTATGGACGCACATACACGTACCGCTCGAGCAGTTGCAAATGATTCGGGCGGTCGACAGCTTGAAACTGTCGCCCTGACTGATTCAAGCGGTCCGTGTATTGCCAGTCTCACAGTCCATTGTGTAGTGTCATAACTGACACATCAATGTACTTCTTCCAGGAGAAGTACGACAACAACTGGTGGATCGGGCGGCTCGTGAAGGAGGGCAGCGACGTGGGCTTCATCCCGTCGCCCGTGAAGCTGGAGGCGGTGCGGGGGCTGGGCGCGCGGCGCTACCCGCGGCCCGCGTCCGCCGCGCCGCCGCCGCACGCGCCGCCCCTCTCCCGAGGTAGCACCCCACGCCCGGTACGTCATCGCCATACCCGCCGCCACACCTGCACACTGGTCAACGCTCGAATACATACTATCGATTTTGAATGTAACATTTAAATGTTAAAAGGAATAATAGAATTCGATTTTGACAATAGTCGAATTGTTCGATTGTTTAGTCGATTCAAAATCGATAGTTGCTGATTCGAGACGAAGCTGTTGTAATGAAAATTTAAACTTCTAACTGGAGGTTTTGATTTTCATTGGTTTATTGTAATATCCCAATTGTCCGTATTACGAGTAAATTATATGTTTAGGTACCTTTCTGCACCTGATTTATAATTAAGTAAATAGAACAATATAGAAATTATTATCTAAAATGACGAATTGGGATATTGTAAACAAGAGTGACCATCTGCCTAAAGCTTTTTCATGCACTGGATAAAAAGGCATACACAACTTTTTACTTGTTATTCTAATTTTAACCTAAAGGGTTCAAGGCTCAGGTCCGAAGGTTCAAGGTTTTGATGAATAATAATTTTAATTCTATTTTAATATTTTTTCAAATTTTTTGTCTTTTATGTTAAGTCGTATGAAAATTGATTTGGATATAAGATAAAAAAAAAAAATATGTTTACATGTATTTGGCTGTACCAGTAAATGTTTTGTTGATACTAATATAACAACTTATTTATTTATATTTTGTGTTGTATGTCGTTTTATCTAGTGTCTGTAACGTACAACGCAGTTGTTTGTCTCTCTCTTTTACATCGTCTTGCTCTTTCTAACACTCTGGACTCGCTGTTTCGAAAATAATGGGCTTTTAACCGAAAATCTTCAAAATTAACAATTATATTAAAAAGCAAGACGATTATACTTACTGTATGTAGTTCGTGATTCGGTGTTCAATTGGCATCTTTTTGTAAATATTAATTAATACTAAAATTATTTAACATAACTGCACTTCGTCGCGAAATATTCTTCTTCTACTTATACCTACACTATTTATTTTTATTTACACCACATTTATTTTACATATTTAAAAAATATCTTTTACACTTATTTTTATAACTATTGGAAACGGTTATTCAATGTAATAAGGCACACAAAATTTGTTATTTATTTAGCAACAAAATTATTACTTTAGATACAAACAAATGTTTACTATATAACTCGTATATGGTATGTATAACTGCTTTGTACTAGCCATTCATGATCACTCATCAATTCGGTGGAATTTGCCGGAATTTCCTGGTCTTAGAGATGTACCGATTATTGACTCCTAGTCGATTAGTCGACTATTCTCTATTCGATGGTTAGTCAATTCGCTCAACACAAAGCAAGTATATAACCTATATTTATTTAATAATAATCACAAATTATTCTAAAATATCTTATTGTATATTTGTTATTCTAAGATCGAATCGACTAATCTGTTGACGTTTAAATATCGAAGGGTTTTGTTCTCGAGATCGAATAATTCGAATACTCGGCCAGCACAATAGTCGATACATCGAATAATGTGTATTTCGCACTCACGTTTGCCACATTTTCAGATGTGCCTTCGTTCGATCGAGGTAAGCTCACGCACTCATCGCTCGACACCAGGAAATGTCGTAAATTTTCACCTCTATTAATATATCTAGATGTTATCCGAGCTCGTTTGTATTATAAATGTTTTATTATTTTATGAAACACCCCAATTTGATTCCAGTAAATCGATTTTCGCCCCTACTTAAATGACCCGGTACCGAGTAATTTTAAAATTAAAACCATACTTATAAGTTAATGTTGGTAGAAATATTGAGAATAAGGTTCTTAATACAACTGACTTCTCGATATATTTTTTGCGATATTTGCTACTTTATTCCCGTCTTGTTAACAGAATTTTAAAATGAAAAAGTCCTAGTACTTTTGCTCGTACACCGTTGCCATCCCACATTACATTATGCATGGAACCTCTATTATTAATTTATCTATTTTAATATTTTTCTTTAATATCTCTTGATGTTTTACAGGAACGTTATAGCTATGTTATGTTTTATTTGTTTATGGTATGGTTATTGGTTATATTTTGGGCAGTTACTCGTGAGATGACGCTTTTGAATGTGGTCCGAAAGTCTTGAATATTTTCTGTGTTTAAATACACAGTAGAGGAAAAATCGGGTCTAGGATAATGTGACAAGAGATCACTTTGAAGAAACTGTGCCTTAACTAATAGTAGGACAAGACAATATAAATGCCTTGAAAAACCTTAAAGAGATGCAACTGAACCACCATTGCAATGCAAGGTGAATAATGTCACCTAATCCTAATTATGGCTATTATACGAATACAATATTCTGAGGCATACTTATAGAAAAATATACTTGTTATGCCTGTCCCTCAGGGTTTTAAGTCTATAACATTTCAATTCCACTAGGGATAATCTGTTTCTTACTTCCCTAGTTAAAATTGAGTTCTTTTCCTCTACTCTGTAACCTGGGATGTCTTCAATTATTGGTGTTGTCTATGTGTCTCGTAGCAGATATTTTCAAAGTATGTGTTGTGTACCTTGAATGAAAACTTTGATTTGCTCCTTATTGCTACAGCCCCAAAATATATAGACCTTGTTGTATCGAAGAGAGCATGTTAGCTTTAAATTATTTATTTGAGGGTTTTGAAAACTAGTAGAATGGGATTAGAAATGCGACAGCTGTATTTACCTCTCGCTCATACACTATAGCACATGAGCGAGAGTTGAATACATGTCGCGATTTCTAATCCCATTCTTTATCGGCACGGGTTAAGTAATTTAACATATCGATGTTTAATGAATGGTCCGTAAAAGCAAACTAAAAGGATGGTATAAAATAAAGCAGAAACTTAGGTTGTCAATTTGAAATGACGCCAGTCACTGACTATAGTCCTGGCTCTTTAGGCGAGGAGTCGGACGGGCGGGCCGCGGGCGAGCGCGGGCGGCAAGGAGAAGCGCAAGCCGTTCTTCAAGAAGGCGGAGGCGAGCACGCCGTACGACGTGGTGCCGTCCATGCGGCCCGTCGTCATCGTGGGGCCCAGCCTCAAGGGTACGAGGTCACCGACATGATGCAGAAGGCTTTGTTTGATTTTCAAAAGACGCTTTGAAGGCAGGTGAGGGTGGTATCTTTTGTATTATTTGTTATCAGGTGGTATACTTAGTTTTGAAGTTTTGATGAGCGCATGTGCTCGATGCCTCGATACAATTGGCTCGGATCGCAATATTGATCCCTTTGGAGAATTAATTGGCACGTTAAAAACTATTTTGTGACTGAAGTACCTACCTATTTCCTTCACCGATATAAACTATCAGTCAAATGTATCTCAAAATTAACAAACCTAATTGGCATAATATTTTCATATCTGAATAATCCAAATTCTAAATTCACTAAACCCGTTCGGTACCGAGTACCAGCCCAGATGCCTCCACAGACGGCCGCTAACAATTTATTTCAGAGACCGGCACCGACCTAAAGCTAACACAACTAACAACTAACAGTTGACCAAACGGGACTAACATTGCAGGATAATAATAACGCGCGTGATGGCCGACATATCTCTCGCGAAGCGCTCTCTGCTCAACAACCCGTCGAAACGAGCCATCATGGAGCGTTCCAACTCGCGGTCCACTTGCCTCGCTGAAGTGCAGGTATGTCGTGTTGCAGGATCATCATCACCCGCGTGCAGTCCGATATATCATTGGCCAAACGGACGCAAAACGCGCCAAAGAAACCGTTCGTAGAGAGGGCCGGTAACAGGACCAACTGTTTAGCCGAGGTCCAGGTGCGATTTCATTAGTAGGTAGCTGTGGTGTTGTGGTTTGAGGCACGTGATGTCGTGGGCGTGTTTGGAATGAGTGGACCCGAGGCTAGGTCGGCCACCTCTCAGTCACGGTACAAGGCTGAGTTTAGGAGTTTCTGAGCACCTAGAATTTAGGGACCTCCGCGACTTTTAGGAGCGTCTTTTCGATATGGAGCAAAATTTTAGCTATCGTAAACCACCAATTTTCTGAAACAGTTTAAGTCCTTTGTCGGTCTTCCGCAGTCGTAAACTTTAGTCCACAAATATTTTGTTACTAGACGCCTCTGATCAAAGTTCTGCAAAATGAAGTATTTTGATCAATCTAGACGAGTCACTTAACAACTTGGCACTAGTTAGAATAATATATTAAAGTTTCGCTTTTTTCATGCCACTTATTAAAATATTCTTTCATTTCTCTAGATTTAGTGACATTTAGAATATAGTCAATTTTAGTACAACGCTCGCTCGATCCAAACATGCTCATATGGTATTTATTACATAATAGTTGATTATGATTAGTGACTAACGAACACTCCTTAACTCATCCATTTAGTTAGATCAATTAATTCTAAAACCAAGTAACTTGTCAAACTTAGGTAAATAGATAAATAAAGGTAAAATAGTCCTCCTTTCGACAGTTCTAAACCAATATTTAACCATTGTATCCTATCCTACTATAGTCTAATGTTTCCCATCCTGAAAGAGTATCTACACAAACAAACCTCATACCTATTAGAAGTTTAGACGTGTAATTTGGTGTTTCAAAGCATAAAATAATTTCGCGGATTTCGCTTCTTATTTGACTATTCTGCTGATTAGAAAAATTACAATCATTGTTTTAATCTTTTGTAATATTTCATGTCTGTCAACTCGAATGATTTCAGATGTTTCAATTTTGCTTCAGGGATATATGGGAAGGCACTGATACTTTTAAAGCATTTTTTTAAAGATCCAAGAACTAAATAAAGGTCTCACTTAAATGAAGTAGTGTTTGACCTAGTAATCCCACTCACAATGAAATAAAAACTTTTCAGTTTATGCAATCCATGTAGAAAAGAATTTATAACAACAATTTTATAACAAGTGTTGTTCTACTAATAGCATACCTGACATCCCATCTAATATTGCCGTGGGTTATGAGAGTGAAGGAATAGGGAGTGCACCTGAGTCTGCGCAAATGCTCGTGCACTATATAATGTCCTGCGCAGCTGGCTGGTCTCCATAATGAGAACAGCCGCCGTGAAATCGGCCGTGGACGCCATTATTGCCTGACATGAACTACGATTGACTGACAAAACTCAACATAGGGTTCCTTTTAACACTTCTTTTACAGAACCCCAAATATTATGTAGACGAGTTGATCCTCTCCTAATAACCATAAAACGTTAAGTATGTTCATGAGGAGTGTTGCATGACATTATTAATATTACAATGTCGCTAAAATGTTATCATTTGCATTGCCATGCCTCTGCGCTTTGACAATTTTAACACTGACTCCACTAACCAAAAAATCGCATCACTACTCCTAAAAAAATAGCGTAGTTTTAGATGAGAAGATCCAAAATTCTTTGATTGGTCAAAGTGTGGAGGTACACTCGCGAGCAAAAGTGTTTATGCTCCAATAATATCTGACCATCAAACGATATTATATTATAGGTTAGGGGCTCACTTTTGTCTTTGGAGGTACTTGTGGTCTGCAATATATGTTTATTTCGCCCAAGGGTTAAAATGGGACTTTGGTTAGATATTATTGTCCTTGCCTACAAGCTTTTGACTGCCGCTGGTTATTAATTGTACAATGGATAAAAACTTAAAACGTGAATGTTCAATGTTTAGCGTGTTGTAGTTATTGGAATATGATTAAAAAATAGGATAGTTTGTTATGATCTAAGGAAGCATGACTCAGTTAGAAATTAATTAATAGATTAGGTACAAAATGTCGTGTTAAGGAATGTATATTTTTATCCGTAGGTAGTTTGATGTTAGAACGATTTTAGACGTAATAGTGTCCATTTCGACCACATTTTAAACGATTAAAATTAGATGTTCTGTATTGTCTTGCGTTGTTCACTCGAGCGTCGCAAATAATAATTTTGGAACTAAACCAGATTCCGTTGATTTACATAAACGATGTTTTAATATAATATAATAAGATATCAGATGATATTTGGGACGTTATGAGTAGAATTTTGTGAACGTCAACTATTGTTAAGAAATTACGCGCTTATTGTGAGTGCTGAAAAATGCTGCTTAGCAATATCTATATCTGCATATTTCTATGTGTAAAATTTTGACGCGCCTATGTGACCAATTCTTGATCTAGAAGTGATAAGATTATTTTTGTGAACACAAGATACAATTTCCTCAAAAGTCCCAATATCGATACATAGATAATAAAGGTTTTTCACTCAAAAAATTATAAGAAAATATTTATTACAAGTCCAGGTAGGCGTAGATACCTCTGCTTAGCCTTCAAGAAAAGAAGATACCATATAACTAAAGTAACTAACCTCATATTTCATCAATTAATTTGTCATAGACATATCAACAAAAACAATGAATAAAGCGGTTTTGTTTCTATCCAGGCTGAAATCGAGAGGATATTCGAGCTGGCTCGGACCCTTCAACTCGTGGTGCTGGACTGTGACACCATCAACCATCCCTCACAGCTCGCCAAGACTTCACTGGCTCCCACCATCGTGTACCTGAAAATCTCCAGTCCCAAGGTTGTATTACTTGAGTCTATCAATACTTGTGCCATCCTCTCTGAATTTACTTCAAGACCATAAGAAAAAGATTAACTTTTATCCTTTATTGCACACACAACTGCATTTAAAACACGCACAGCACACAGAGATTACTTATTTACAAAGACGAGCTTAATTCAGAGTTGGATCCTCTAACAGCAAACCTTAGAGCAATGCGATATAAAATCTTAAAAGTGAAAATGTTTCCACTATTCAGCAAGTCTTTAATGATAACAATATGCCGTAAGCTTAGCCTTACATAGTCTCTCAGTCGCGACCGACATCCTTAGGTGTCCATATGTTATGTGTAAAATGTACGAACTATTAAATAAGTACTAAAACAAATAAACTTATTGTATCGATATATGTGGACGATCTAATTCAAGGGAATATTTACATTTGTGACTGCAGTTATTTTTTGTAATGATAGTAGTAGTTCCTGGTCTATCCCTTTATAGGCTTGTTAGATGTTATTGGTGCATCAGGCTATAATCAGGTATTTCTGATGCCACAGGTGCTACAGCGGCTGATCAAGTCGCGAGGGAAGGGGCAGACCAAGAACCTGTCGGTGCAGATGGTGGCTGCAGAGAAGTTGGCGCAGTGCCCGCCTGACATGTTCGACGTGATCCTCGATGAGAACCAGCTCGAGGACGCTTGCGAACATATTGCTGAATATTTAGAGGTCAGTTCATTATTCTTTATGGTCCTTAGGTCTTAAAAGAATAAAAGCAATTGCCAGCATAAGGCTGAGGGAATTACTAGCTGGATTTGTTTCAGACCCGCAATTTAACTAGCCTTAATAGCCGCAATCCTTTTATAGGAAAAAGGGTGTAGTAGTAGGGATACAAGGTTTTGTATCTCAAGGATACTACGAGATAAATAGTTCAAGAGGGTGTAGCAACTCATAACAAGCATAAAACTGCGACATCCAATTACGCCTTTGTGACTCGTTTTCAAAATATTTTCCTGTATTATATATTCCGGTCGGGCTGAAATCGCTTTGTGGTTTTAAAACTTTCACAAAGCAGCCCGAAGCCTGGTAGTTGGTGATTGATACACCCGTGCATCGGAGATCACGTAAATGTCGATCCTGCGCCTGATCTCTGGTCGTGTCGGATTGCCGTCCCATCAGGCTATGAGGGTGACGGAATAGTGAGTACTCCTGTGTCTGCGCAAATGCTAGTGCACTATAATATGTCCTGCGCAGTTGGCTAATCTCCTTACATGAGAATAGCCACCTTAGTCATCATGTTGTACGTTCTGCAGGCGTACTGGCGCGCGACACCCGCCGGTGCCGGAGGAGGCGGCGCCTGCACGCGCTCACATGCGCGCACAACGCACGCCATGCCTGGTGAGCGGGATACGGGGACACAGACACATACAGATACAGCTCGTCTCAACTGCGGTGATGCACCCCATACCGCATTTTAAGGCGTTTGAATTTTGAAAGTAAAAGTTGTTTTAAGGAAACTGACGTTTATGTTGTCGGTGAACTTAGGCTTAAGGCCGTGCTCTGTAACTGCGGTAGTGGGCATCATTTCAGTTCAGATGAACCATACAATATACACTGTTCACACACTCTTAACACGACTATGAGTACCTATACATACTTACGCAAAATTGAAACTTTTCGATGTTGTACTAGTAACAATATTAATATTGCTCAATTCTTATTTAATGTCTTAATACGATTTGGTCCATCAATCGATCTATGATTCGACCCTCATAAATGTAGCTCGTTCTTCTTCGTGGACTAAAAACTTGTTTCAACAAATGACTATCAACTCAAAACACACACAAACACATAAATCTCATCATCTCCAGCCTTTTCCCAACTATGTTGGGGTCAGTTTCAGTCTAACCGGATTCAGCTGACTATCTGACTTCCTCAACCCAGTTACCCGGGCAACCCGATACCCCTTGGTTAGACTGGCGTCAGACATACTGGCTTCCACACATACAAATCTATATAAAATAAATATACCTATATTATGTATGAATATTGAATATACCTCGTGTAACCGAGTACTGCGATATTTTGATCCCCGCTAACACTGGAGGACACCGTGAGAGGTCCGACTCCTATAGCTACGAGAGGGAAAGAGGTAACTAATAACCATTGTACTAAGAGGACAATATACAGATATACTGAATAAATACACCTACATATATTTGATAGTAGAAAATTGTGCAAGTATATTTGAATCCAAACAGTTTTAGGAAATAAAAATACTTATCCATTTCGGACGACTGACATCTTTTGGATTAAATGTACAATCTATCTATTTATTTGCTATTACACTGTGCTTTTATATTACAGATGTTTATTATGATATTACAGTACTTTTATTTAGTAGACAGCATATATTTTTCATGCTCATAGTCATTTTTCACATTATCAATCTATTTTCAATGTCTACTAATAACTGAGGTACAGTCACAGAACAACTTCAGAAAAACAATTCTCTACTTAATTTTTGAATAAAGTCTGTTACTGTACCTGGTAGTACGTATTTCACCAATGCCGCGGTTGGATAGTGGTATTGAAGTGAAGTACCTAGATGTCGTGGTAGATGTTGTCCCCTCCCGCAAGTGGACCGCACACTGACCCTCCTGTTCATTTCAGTACAAGCGTCGGGGCAGGCCCACTAACACCAGGCGAGGACTAAATTCCAGGTGTTTATAGTCACGCACCGGCCCCGTCCAGGTTGCATACAATTTCTAGCGGCCCCCACCCTTCTAACCGCTTCATCGCTTGAGGGTGACGCTTCACTAACACCCCCAGAATCTAGCAGCTGCAACCAGCTGCTGGATTCCGCCGGCTAACAAGTAACTGCGGTTCAGAATGACGCTAACTGTATGCGTTTTAATGAGTGGAATGGAAACTCGGGGCGTTGGAATATTCAATTCATGGGGCCCTCTGTACAAAATCTTGAGTGTGGTGAAAAACTTTCTTTTTTGAAAATAAATGTTTACTGAATGGGACTTTTACTCTTTCGTCGAAGACTGCAGAACTTGATCATTGAATTAGTTTCCTAAGACCACGGAACATGGCCATCTCATATACGATTAGTCCTTTCATCGCAACCCGGTCCGCCTAACAAGTCGTCTCGATCAAGCATAAAGCAGCAAATCCATCAAGCAGTAGACCTTCTCAAAGGCAGTAAGCCATAACTCAGGCCAATAGTCTACAGCCACTGAAGTGAAGTGTTCCGCAGCGTCGCCGATCCCCGCCGCGGCTCAGGTAGTCATCCCGGTCCCGGGTAAAGTGCGCACTGGCGGGGTCATCATGCAGATGTCTCTCGGCCTAGTGTCGTAGCCGTAAGTGTGGGTGCCCTCTCGCCCCGGAACTCGTTCCCACTAAGTCCCCGTGTGGTGTGTGTGCTCTTCGGTCCTAGAAAACCTGGTCGATGCAAAGGCAGGATGGATTTCCAGGGCCGTCATCCTCCTCATGTTTTCAGTTTTTGTGTTCGAGTGCGTGTTGGTTTTGAAGGGTTTTGTTTTATTTTGATATCATGTCGATATCCTAAGATCCTTTACATGTGCACGTTACGGTCGACAGGCGGCAGGTCCCAGCGGCGCGGCCGGAGCGCCTGAGGAGGAGTACTACCCGCGCGGCGAGCGCTGCGAGCGGTACGAGCGCGGCTACCCGCGCGACTACCACGACTACGGGCCCGAGTACCCGCGCGAGCGAGCCCACACCGCGCATGCGCCGGCGCCGCACGACGCGTACGGACACGACTACACGCGCGACGCGTACGCGCGCGACGAGTACGGACGCGAGTACGCGCGCGACGAGCGCGAGCGGCGCCGCGACCGCGACCCGCCCGACGACTACGGGCCTCGCGCCGCGCGCTCAACGCTGTAGTGCCGCGCCGCCCGCGCCGCCCGCCTCGCGCTGCATGCCGTGCCGCGCCGTGCCGCGCTATGCCGTGCCACACCGCACTGCACTGCGATTGCCGCGCCGCACCGCGCCGCCATGCCGCGTCCGCTGCGCCGCCGCTGCTTGCGGCAATTGTATAAATTTTACATACAGAACGTAAGAGGGGCTAAGTTTAGTACCGTTAGATATTATCCGTTTCCCATTTTTGAACATACTCTGTAATTATATTGCATCGTCTGTACTTCATTGTTGCAATCATTTGTAAATAAAATACTTTATATCGATGACTGAATTTTACTTGTTTCTTTGAAAAAACCTTGTCCCACATCTATACATATAATAAATCTGTAGAAAAGTATTTTTGTACATTGAAGAAATTGACAAAAATATAGCCAGCGTGCTAAAGGATAACTAACATATAACCCATTTCCATCATTTTTGAAATTTTTGTCTGTTTATCTGTTTGTTTGTGCACGTAAAATTTACGAATTTAATGCAGACAATGCTTATATACAAAATTCTACGTAACTTGAGGTATTACTTAGTTTTGTTTCATCGAAATCGGTTCACTCTATCAAAAGATAGATAGGTAGATATGATTAATTTAGTGAATTCAAGAAGTAAAATATTACGACACGCAATCTGTTTACTATTGAAAACTGTACACTAGAATTTTGGTCTTACATATATTAGTTGATCGGCCTATTATTATCAATCTTTATACATTTTGAAAATCTTGGCAAAACTGTAGGATTCAAGTACAAACATGAATTGGACTCTCACAGATACATTCACAGGTACATTTTGCCTATTCGTGAACTAATGCAAACAAAGGTGTCCCGCCATATAAGTGTTTCTCCTGTACTGAAATTATCCTACCTTATGCGCCAGCCTGATGACTCATGTCATCATTCATCCAGCTATTCCTCAACTATGTTGGTGCTGGCTTCCAGTCAACGAATCAGTTTGAGTACCTACCAATATTTTGCTTGGAGCGACTACCTATCTGATCTCTTTAATCCAGTCAACTACACAACACATTATGCATGGTAAGACTGACAGACTGTCTGGCTCCTGATTAGTCGCAGCTAGGGCTGCCATCTCGAATTTCGCCAAACCCGGACAAACATTAAAACCCGGACATTTGGCATAAATCGCATTGTTTCCGAACGAGTACGATTTTTTAAACAAAATAATACCTAATTTGTAATCCATTTACTATTAACAAATACTTAAATTCAATGAGGTGCTTCCTTACATGAAGTGTCCGGGTTTTCCCCGAACACTTCTTGAAACCCCGCCCGACGGCCTCCAAACGAGGACAACTGGGAAACCCGGACGGATGGCAGCCCTAGTCGCAGCAGCTACAGAAAATTTACAAATGACAGCTTTGTCAGACTCAAAGGATATATACCTATGTAGATTATAGCGGTTTCCTGTGAGAATTACTTACGCACCATACGAATTAATTTCCAAATTGGCTAACTACACAGATACAGAGATTTCACGTCACAAACTTTAGGTACTTCTTTTGTTAAATAGATAAATGGTCACACATCCACAACACAGCCTTGATCAATGAATCTGTGCGGCTGCTTAGTAATCCTAATTATACTGGCACGTGAAAGAATGCACCTACGGGATAAGTAGTATTTTGACGATTCTATATTGCCGACGCAGACGAAGTTGCGGGCAACAGCCAGTACTTACCTAATTTAAATGTTTAAAGTTTTTGTAATCTGTAGACTTCCATTTGTCTCATGTCGTGCAGGTGGAAGAAATAAAACTTCTTATATCAAAAACATATCGCAGTTTATTACAGACGTGTTTGAAGTAAATTCGATGACTCAACATATCGAGATGGCGCACACCAATGTTGCCATATCAAATAAATTAAACATTAAATCGCGTAACAGTTGTTAAATAAATCTAATTCTTCATAATATTATCGCTCGCGTGCCTCTTTGGTGTCTACTAGCTAAATAATACAATAATTATATACATTCTCATAGAATTACATTTTAATAGTTGCAATATTGTGGACGTTAATACAAGAGAAATTGTTCCAACACCTTCCAAAATATTAACAGAAAATCATACTCCATACAAAAAACCCAAATAGTTTACGTGCACCCACTGAAACTTGTGACAATACATTGGAAGGGAAACAGCTTTACGGCTTTAAGCATCATTATCGGCTTTGACTTATTTACCGTAGCATTTACATAAGGCTATTCATTAATGTTGCCACAAAACATTAAAATGGCAAAAGCTTTAATGATCTTCGACTTGTGACTTCATAGCCTTTTGGCTTTCTTATTACAAAAATATATCTTCGAAATATTCTGGGTCCTTCAGTGACTTACAATTAACTGCCTCGTTAGGGTAATTTACAATCGTTATTGCAACAACTCTTTGGTTTCACACTCACTGAGAACCCTGACTGACAGGCTTTCGGAGTACTATTTCGTTACCTTATTTCTTACGGCATATGACGACGTGGCCTTTTATTGTGATACAAAATAAAAACCAGCTATCAATCACCCTTCAATTCACTCCACTCCATCAGTCAGGGCCCAAAGCTTACACCAAATACCTCAACAATCCAAAATCCATATTTACACTTTACACAAAACTGAACCGTATTTACACTTCACAAGAGTCGCTTTCACTGTTCCATCTAGGTGCTTACGGCCTTTGGCGCGGCACCGTAATCGTCTGAACCTGGCTAAGTACACGGCTAGTCAGATATATAGATAGTCATTCTTGGTTTCCCTACAGTAGCTGATGCTGGGGAACTTGTAGACGGGCTGTATCTTCTTCTCGCCTTCAGCTTCGAGGGAGAGAGCTGACAACGCTCTGGAAGGTTCCTCGTCTTCGGAGGGTTTCCTCGGGGTGGGCAGGGTGCGGGGCGGGAGGGGCGGCGCCCTCGGGTTCCGCCGCACCCTGAAGTGGCAGTCGCTGTCGGAGGGCCAGGCGCGCTGCACCATTAGGGAAGGTCGTCGGGGTGTAATTTTCGCTCGTACTCCTGCGAGGGACTGACCTGAAATGGGAGAAGTGAATATTAAAATGATTTTCAAAAGTAAATGTAAATTGAACTATTGATTAAAATTAAAAGATAGGATTTTACCCGAATTCAATATTAAAGTACAGTCGACACAGTACTTCGAATTTCATTCTGCTACTTACTACAAGTAGTAGGGAATCATAAGTGCTTTGAAACCAGATATATGCATAAGCGACTTACTACTTTAATAAAAATAATGGCATTGAAATTGAATCATTGTTTGCCACAAGTACTAGGGTATCAGAACTTTACAGAAGATATTCGCTTGAATCGTATTACTCAGTCTAATGCAAATCTAACAACTAGTGATCGAATTTCAAATGTCGTTACATACCTCATAGAGCGAGAACCTCAACACCCTCGTTGGAGTCGTAGCAATGGAGAAGGATGGCCAGCACCTCGTCAGCCGTGGTCCTCTCGCTGGTCAGCAAGCACTTGTACTGCGACGAAGACATCAGCGCCGAGTCGTAGATCTTGATCAGACCGCCGGGACGCATCTGCAGTGAGAACCTGGAAAAATATAGGGAGATATTAGTTATGGTTATTTGGCTTAAGATCCTACAGATTCTCTAGTAGAAGAACAGTGAACAAATGGGGAATTACTCTCTCAAATGGGAAAAGTTTCGGATGGTTTCTTATTGTGTACTCGATTGTTTTTTTGTCTGAAAAAGCGATATATCTATCGGTCTATCTGGTTGTAATGAAGTATTATCTAGGTGTCTTATTGCAAAATAGTAGGTAAGTTGTTTTCGGAATCAACCTTAATAGATTCTCGGTTTATGAATATCAAAAACATGCTCAAATATAAACATCGTTTCGCAAATTAAAATTAACAACTAAAATGGTCGACTCTTTGTTTTCCAATTCATAGTTACTCTGAAGAACCTTGCTTACTGAATAGTTCATTCTCACGGTTTGTCTTGTCTAACGAGCAATATACATTTTTCTCAGTCTCGGAGGCCGTTTTAGCGCTAAAGATAAATATAATTTATTACTTTTGCTAATTATTTCGGTGGGTTGAAGTCTGCATAAAATAAAATTAACTATTGCATATTTTTAGTTTAGGCCTCGAACTCCTCTTCAAAAACAATGACATTACAACAACAAATAATAATCCTTGATTTATTACACAAAAACTACCCCTTGTTTATTTTGATATAACGCGCTCATAAAATATTTCCAAAACGTCTTTAAACCTACTAAGACCCACGTCTAACTATAGGAATGGCCCATTTAATACTCCATAACAACTCAAGTTAATCCAACAGTATGTACTTTAACTGTCAACACAGAGTAACACGATACATATGGTCAATAAACGCTAAGAGACGTCTTTTCGTAGTTTTATAATTTTATTGCCGCCATGTTTACGGGACGAGAATAGCCCGCGTGCCGGAAGAAGGGACATAAGTAGAATCTTTTTGGTACACCGGACCACCGGCCCGGTGCAACGGCGATGGCCGAAGGGTTCTGTTGACCGATGCCGGGTTAAAAATATAATTCTAAGGAAAAGGGGTCTTGCTGATTTCGTTGCGGGCTGTGTCAATTGTTTTGTGAAAATTGGTTTGCTTAAGAGTGATTCAATAATGAAATAATAGTGCAAAAGTATATAATAAATAGTACTAACGTACTAATGACGTTGCGGTTACATTGCATCATTAATTGTTATTCAATAAAAATGGAAAATCTAGCCGCGGGACTTTGATCTAAATAGGAATCATCATCTTCATTCATAGAGACTAAATCATTCACTAGCCTAGCTCATCGTTATTAACAGTCACGAGAAAACTGAACAGTAAACAAGGTTGACCAGTCACGCACACTGCATAAAAACAATCACACAAAAATACTACTTGGAATACCCCTTCGGATGGCACGCCTGCAAGGCTGCAGGTCTGGCATCGTCATCCAGCACGAGGGTGGTCCTGAGGCCCGCAGCCCTCACTCTGACCTCCATGCTGAGGTAGAACAGCCTCGGGTCCCTGTGCCTCATGCGGAACTTGCTGAGGAGGTGCCGACCACCTCCTGCGCGCGAGTGCCCCACGTCACAGACAGGGTCTTGTACTCAATGTCTGGCGGAGACAACGCGCGTATACTTTGATTGTCGTCTGTGGACAAAGAGATTTTATTTATTAGTAACTTGCAATATGCTGTCAACGTCACAGAACATATTTGCTCATAGTCTTAGGACTGATGCAAATCAAAAGCAGTTTTTTTTTTGCATTTCTTGCAGTAGAGCAATTCAAAGGAACCAATTATTTTATATGCCATTGTTTTCGAAAGTTATAATGGTAGTCGGTTAAACATTGTCAACCGGATGATTTCCACTGTTGAATGGCCTCCCTTAGTTAGGGCGACACAGGTGTATTACCACGGTTGGCTGGGAGGGTGGTGTCATAATATTAGGATCCCTAATAAAATATAGGGCAGGTATTTGGGACATAACGACATTGACAAAATGTAGAAATGTAATACCTTGAAATACCTTGAATCGTCTAATTCTGCGGAATTAGAAGGCACTGGTATTTTAACTCCCCATAACAAATTAAACCAGTGCAATATCAGACAATTTTAAAAATGCGTTTAATAGCTTTAAAACTGATTGAATAAATCCGCATTTTCACGATAAACATTGTCGCTGTTGAGAGATAATCGTTTTTGCCCGGAGCTTGCGCTGATAAAATTCAAATTTTAGGTCATACATGTAATTTTGAACTGTTATTGATAAGCAAGGCAAACATAACGGACTTCCGTTTTAAGGAGCAAACTGTGTGAAGTTACTGCTAATATTTATCTGTGTTAACAATAGATAAATATACAAAAATCTTGCAAATAAATTTTGACCTCGTCGTTAGAGTTCATGTGAGAAAACCCTGTCAAATAATGTAATCGACGTTTTGAATTACGTGTCATAAAACAAATAATAATTGAAGAACGAGTAAGGTATTCAATTCCTCAAGGTTTATGAGCTTCAGGTAACACAATAGATGTGCAAAATTCAAGGTATCTACATAAAACCAGGTATAACACAATGCGTGATTCTGAACAGTTAAAACTCCGGATGGAAAGACCCAGCAATACACCTTTCGAAACTTCGTAAAACCGCTAAACAAATCGCAGGCAAAACAAGATAGTCAAGTACAGTAACTAACAACCAATAAAGTTATTATTCCGTGTAACAGAATGCAAAGATTGCAGAATATCCAGTTCCACGCGAGTCGTTCTCAGCACACAATAAGAACAGAATTACACAAAAATATGAATTAAAGCACATCGGAGATTTTGATAATGATAGATTTAGTGTTATAGATGACTCACGTGATGTTATGCAATGCGGCGCGAGCGCAGACATGACGTGCGTGCGAGGCGACGCGCGGGACACACTGAGCCTTGAGCACAGAACTGCGCTCTACAGGGGTTACATTGCAACCAGCTGTCGTTTACTTCCTCATTTTATTGATGGAGGCAGGGAATGTCGAGATTTCTATAGATTCAGGATGTTGGGTGGATCGACATTGATTGAAGTTTGTGTTTCATTATCAAATGCGTTCGTGATTTCCGATGGAGCTTCCGATGAATAATGAAGCTTTGAAGGGTGAATATTCTGATAAGCTAGCATTATCTAATCTTACTGAGGCAGATATATTGGGCGAAATAAAATTGTGCTAATTTACTAGTATTCTTCCAAAAACTGCACTTAATAAGCTTTTATCAAACTCAAATGTCATTCATCCAAAATCGCTAACGAATTTTAAATTACAACAACAAACAAATGAAAATCCATTAAAACAAGCAGTATAAAACATAGCACTTGCAACAAGACCTGACTTGGCGCCGGAAGCCCCACCCCACACAAAGGGTAAGTCGACACCTGTCCCTTCACGGAAACCAAACCGAGGCCCGATCGATGGAACCGAACGCGTACTATTGGGACCGTGTGAATCTTCCAACACATTTCGCAAGTGGCAGGTGCTTCAAAACCCGAAGATTTTTTAAACGTGGGAGAATTTCCGAAATGATTTAGGACCTCTTCAATTTCGAAATGTTCGGTTTTTCGAAGGTTTTGTAAGGAGCAAGATGTTATCAGAAAGCAATTTGCAATGGAAAGTTCATCGAACTGCATTTTGTTATTAACAATAAAAAGATGACAGTGCAAAATTGTTATTCATGAAAAATCGCCCAACATGAACCAATTCATTGTGATATTTCTTCAACTAAACGAGAATCCCAAGAGCTATTGTTCTAAATATCAAGTCCTAAGTTCGCAATATCCTGAAAATTTACATACAATACCACGTCGAAGTCGATATTAAAAACCTCATTAATGAAAGCTCTACCGCTTAATCAAAGAAAGCACCGGTAAAAGTGGTCATCTTTCGTCTCCACTGAACTTGAACTGGTGACTCGACGAAGGAAACGCAAAACTATCACCGGACGGCCCAGGAATGCGGTACTGGCAGCCAAATATAACCAGCATAAGTCAACCACGGAAAAAATAGAACTAAGTACGCTGTAACAAATTAGAAGGCTGTACTCGACAGCTAGCGCCTCGGTGCAGGTCAGCTTACGCTGGTTGGTGACAGGTTAGAAAATGTGATAAAAAGTTTTATACCTTGCATTAGACATCCTTGTCACAAGGCTATCGGTTATGGCCATTTGTTAGCGCATGCCTGGGTTTTAACGAGCATGCTGTTCAAGTTGTTCGTTCCAATCTCCTGTTCCGTTCCAAACGTAAGAACATGTCAAAACATCCGTTCTTCTTTTTCTTTGTCGGGTAATATTGTTAGTCTAGCAGGCAATCGATTTTCTCTGTTCATCATCATATACAACAATAATAATTTGAAAAATCTCCGGTTTAAAAAATACTGAAAACTCTGTGACAACTGATTCCGCTCAGAAGATCTGCAATTTCTCTATCGTTCTTACAACAGACATAAAGTAGCACCTATTATGAAACAATAAGTCTAAAAGACCAAGAGTCCTATACCTCAAATTGCGTAATGTGACCACATCGCTGCAGCAACTCCCGCGCATAGGTATAGCGTCTACATTACATACAGCACGATACTTGAACATTGTTGAGTTAGCTCATTTGTGATCATGTAGATGGCGTTGTGTGCTTCATATTTGTTAAATGAATTACGAATTGATTTAGACAAAAGATGAGTATTTATTATGGTCGTTAAGAAGTGTCTGGAATTCAAGTTTTGAGACTTAATTAAACAAACAGATATCTTTATTCCTATAGCAGGAAATTTAAGTGTACATACAGATAATGGTTGGCCTTTACAAAACTATCGGTAACCACCATAATATCTATTCGTGACAAGAGCACGTGTTGCTAATGAAACAGTTTGTTCTGCCCACGCGCACGTTGCTGGGTTAACACCTGCAGTAGGCGTTTTATTGTATCTACAGTTGTTAGGCCGAGTTGAAGGTGTTCTTGGTAATGTTATGTCCACCTACGGATAATGAATACACATGTTTTAATGTTGCCGACTTGCCGACAAAGGTGAACATCAAGTCCCTAGCTAGAACTTTGCGACTGGCTAAAATCCCAAAAGCATTCATTAAAATAGAAGTGAAGGCCTATTTCAGTATAGATTTTCCAAGTATACAACACTAAAAGATGGATTTGTGGGTATCCACATATTCAAATATTAGACTACTGATTTTTGCCAACTTTACCTGAAACTTATGATTTTTATAGGTTTGTATACAAAGAAAATTAAATGTAACATGTTTCCTTCAAAACCAATTCTATTATCATCTCCATTTAATCCAAAATCCATTGTATCGCTAATCTGAGCACCAAAATATCCAGTACTTTACAATCCGTATTGTAAGCCAAGTTATCAGATGTTCTACTTATTCGTTACGGTAACGGTACTAAATTGAACAGTACCCTGGGGCCAAACAATCTAATTTAAACAAGACCAACTGCAAACAAACAGGATAATACTTAGTTTTACCGTTAATAGTAATTCGGTGGATGTAATCGGCGACATCGTTAAAGTGAGGTAATAGCAATTTTGTTTGAACGTCGCGGCTTTTGCAACATAATAGTTGTCGAGATGTTTGAATATAAATGAGATGCTTGTCAATGACTTGATTTCTTTATGACGATTTTAAAAAGCTTGCAACGGTTTTGCAAAAAGAAACAGTACCTTCTGAATTAGATTCCTTAGTTACTCATAGTAAAATATCATCTTTAGTTACCATTCCTCAAAATGAAAAAATACCACCATTTTGGTTAATTTTATAACCATCACCAGCTTAATTCACTTCATTAGTCCAGCAGACACACTAATTATATTTTACGTAAATACATAATCATCATTGTTCCAAGGTCAGTGACACTCACTAAGCATCCCAACTCACCCCAAACTGACTCTCACCACTAGCAATTGGTCGGCTACTGTGGTAGCTCGGTAAGTGAGCAAACATCCGCTGCGCAGGCGCAGCCGGGCGCCGCACGCGCCGTCGCCGCCTCAATTAACACGGACAGACGCTTTTGATACTTTGAATATTTTAAGGGCTTCATTCAGTGATTCGTTGGGTCGAAAGACCCATATAGAAAAGTACATAAGTATAGTATAAAGCAAAAATAAAATATTAGTAGGTATGTATTTCAAAAACATAATAAATTACTAACAAAAGTATCCGCAGTTCTTCTTTAAAATAAAAAATATCAAAGGGTGTCATTTCCGCTAATGTCGTTTAGTAATTTCGTCAAAAATATGAACGTTTGAATTAAAGTGACAGTCTAATGTGGGAAATTGGGCGAAATGTTTTCCTGTCCATTACTCCGTCTGGGCGATCGTAAATATGCGGACGGACGGACGGACGGATGGACGGCAGCTAAACTTCATTCAAAACATCACAGTAGCACGCGTTATGGAATTAAACGATGGAGCCACGAAATCAGCGGGTTGTAACTTATGTTTGAAACGAATGCGGGACATTATATTACAGGACACAAAATTGATTGTAGCCATAGAGAGTTCTTAAACGTCACTCTTTAGAAATAATTAAAACGTGTTTGTCCTTCGGTAAATATTTACATTATGTATTAATTTACTTTAACGATATCCTCGCTTCCTGACTCTACCAATGATCAATATAAAAGTACAGTTTTAAGTTCATTAAGATTTACAAAATGTACAACGGATTATCTTACAATTCTTATGTTAAACCGCTGACTTCGTGTCGCGTACCACAGGACGCCGCTAAATTGGGCTGAATGAGGTGTGACGCCAAGCCAACAGCAGGAAATTAGGAAATGGGAAGCACGACCGATCGTGACGGTTTTGTCCGACCCGGTTATAGACCGGAGCGGCGCGCGTATCCGCCGGACCGGGTCTTACCTAATTATAATTGATTGCACCGATTTGTGGATTACCCGGTGATGCGGGCGAGTGAGCGCACTTGAATCGTGTAAGTTCGGATTATGTTAAGTAATGTCTAAGTGTTTATAAACAAGTAATTAGTTGTGCTATACATTGATTGATTGATTTCTGGGGTTCCGTACAGAAAATAAATTATTCGAAGTCTTCAGAATAGCACAGCTGTTATAGATTTGATGGAATAGTATGACTGCGGTTTAAATTGCTAGCCTGAAATTATTTCAACCTTGAACGACATTGCTACTATATCCAAAAGCTTATCTTTAATAAAAAACGATGATAAAAACATCGATAAAACTAATAATAGATTCCAACATGCACAAACGCCCACATCTCTACAACATTTCACGAACCCATTTTAACCCGTAAATTGCTTCAAAACTAATACAGTACGAATTCAAGCATTAAGTTCAGATAATGATAACAGAGCAGTGACAGGTTAATGGCCCATCTTACGGGTTACACCCACACTGGCCATAGTTAACCCACTTCTTGCAATTTAGTTTACACGCAATGGTCGATACGGCATAGATAAGTTTTAACTTTTAGATATACGAAGTTGCACTAAAATTGTGATGGTTGATGGTTGAGATTAGAAAAACGCAATAGTCTTTTGAAGGAAAAGTTACTGATTTGCCACCGTTTTGTATCTTGCGTATACCATTTAAGCTTAAGTTTAAATCACAGTTTAAATACGTCAACATTACCTATGATTGAAATTTCAGTACCTAAATGACATAAAATAGTGCAATTATTTCAAAACATGCGATGATCTCAAATAAAAATTGGAGATAAGGGCAGCAGAATGATGATGATGGATGAGGATACATAATGTACAAGTTTCTTCATATTACAAAACGCAATACATTCTTACTAGGAAAATCAAACATTACCATTTTAATGACGAAACAGAAAGTACAACAAAATCATTGGTTCAGCACCATCGGTCACATGCGGGAAATTAGCGAGGCCATTACAATTACTACAATAAACGCTAGAAATTGCAGGAAAATGAGACTGGACAGGAAACGCATAATTATTTCGTACTTACTTAATTATATTGTTATTATATTGCATGATGTCTGTGAAAGTATGTTACGATACTCGGAACTGAACAATATATTTTGGTTATATTTCCGAATGTTGAAAACGATAATCCTATAGCGAGTATAGATTAAAAATAATAGAAAAGAACATCATGAATTGACATTAGCTATACAGTGTGTAACTAAAATGGTGAATTTCAAAACGAAAACGAACTATAGAAACGGCTCTACAAAAATCATAAAATTACAAGATGCAACCTAAAAAGAACACTGTAAACTGGCTCCCACCAAAAATATTTAACACTTTATCTAGAAAACGGTTCCAAAATGAACGCAATCTAAAGTGCCATCACCCGACATTTAACCCTGTAACTTTGTCCCATCGACAATTTTACCATCACGTTAAAAACACTGTAAAACCAACTCTATTCCTTTGTAATATGGAATAAGTAAAGTGAATAACAAAAGGTGGTATTTCACTGCAGTGTCGCAAGACATCTGCTTCAAAGAAAATGGTCGTGATCTGAGCAGTAATGGGATTTGATATGCTCTCGAAGAGTCGATGTTAATCCGTGGTAATCCTTTTAATCCTATTAAGTTCAGTTTAAATGATTACAGGAGTTTAACCCGTTATGATGCACCAACTCATAACACCAATTCTTAGTTTAGATCTTTCACTATTAAACTTCATCTTAACATGGCAAAAGTCAAGCAAAATTTTGGCATATTTTCGTCTTTTAACTTATTGGAATCACACCTGGATTTCAAATTCCTTTCATGAAACATAATTTACGAACTAAATTCAATGACCTATTCATTCACTAGCGTCCCAATTCATTCAACCTCTAAAACAATTGAGAGCTAAACCAGACGAATGCGCAAAAGCATTGCCCTCTTTCAAACAAATGGTTAGAACATTGAGTTACGAAACTTCAACGTTCGGGTCATAAAAACAATTGAATATAAGTATAAAAAGCTCTTACGAAAGAAGGGACCACTTGAGACCTGACCTAATCTATAGCATATGTAGTTAAAGACAGATACAGAAATGAAGCAGAAGGATCATTTTTCCAAAAAGGTTTCTAAAGAATTCACAAGAGTGAAAGTGATGCATAATAGTAGATTTTGAGATATAAGTTCTAGGTTCGCAAGTACTAAACAAAGCTTTAGCACAATTCAAAGTTTTCCAAAATGGATGAAGCTTGTAGGAAAATTTCTCATAATAAAAATGACAATTTAGTATACGAGGAAAACAAATTCATTTAAAAACTCAAAATAATTGCTGAAATGCGTTCGTTATAATTTGCCACGTTCTTTTTGCTAGATCTGGTCCTTCTGCCCACATCACATTCCTACATTTCTATTTAAGTTTTATAGCTCGTCCGTCACATACGACTGACAACTGGATCAACATTGAGGTGCGAGCCCACCGGGGCGTTCTCCTAAATGCCATAAACCAGCCCCTTTGATGATAAGTGCTTTGGTAACAAGAGCATATGGGTCTTGCTAAGAGAGTCTTATGTAAAGGGCTTAAATAGATCAGAAAGCTGATGCAAGCTAGTTTTCGTGGTGTAGGTAAGTGAAGACTTTACGGTCCGATTTTATGATTGTGGAGAAGCAAAAGAAATAAATCACCTAACTAAAGTAAAGATAAAAATTTGTTGTCATGATAAAAATTCCTTGATGCCCAAATGCATTGCTGTAAACGTGTGACGCAAGTCCTGAATCAGAACAAAACAATCTATTTCGGTTCTGATTATTTTGTATGTGAATACATATTTTCCTTTCGCACTACAATTAAGTTAAAACTACAGATGCCATCAACACAACAAACACATCTATCTACAATTAACCCAGGATGTCATCACACACAAACATATCATTAACATCATTAAACAGACGTCTGTCCTCAACCTAGTAGTTGAAACAACAATAATTATTCTGAAACAAAGCCGCCATTACCTTCAGCTGGCTCACCTGCACCAGACACCATTATTACCAGACATATGCTGACAGCCCTTTATAAACCGCAGAGCAAAACTCCTTGGTCCTTAGATTAGGGCTGGCTGGTTGTGATTTATTGTGAATTTTGTTTAGAATGTTTAGAAGAGTATAATTGTAAGGTTTCAATTGTAATAAGTACTTCCAGAACTTTTAAAGACACTACGACAGTTAAGTATCATTCATACTTACAAGTTTATTTTTTATTAATTGCAAAAATAAAGTAAGTTGTGACAAGAAATGTTTTTCTTAGTTATGATTCAAAAAGCTATAAAAACTTAAAAATATTTTTCTAATAATGTAAGCACATAACTGGAGCTTAACTTATTTTAAATATCCCTTACTCAAACAACTACCTCTAAAGCTCAACCCTACACCATAAAGAGTATAAAGACAGCCGTTTACCAGAGCGTCGCGGGCGCAAAAACAAGAAGCGCGCGCAGCACGTGCGCAGAGCCAGGTGCGCAGGAAGTCATGCTCAATCACTAACATCACAATCTCAGCTTCCGTAGCTTGACGCGGGGCTGAGTAAATGTATCAAAGGACCAAAAGGATTCAATATAAACTTAACCTTTTAAAGATCGAGTTAGTACGGAATCTTTGGCAACTGATTAAAGGAATAGACTGGATAAGATAGTCCAGTAATCAGGTATGCGCTAGAAACCTCATACAATTGGGGAACCTACATATTGGTCTTGTTGGTCCTCCGATTATGGCTTTTCAAAAGAAAATAAATAGATTTTTTTAATGCGTGCTAAATTGACAGGATCAAATAAAACCGTTTTGTCAGCACCCTCATACCTTCATGTTTTGACAGTTAAGGGTGGTAAGTATCTACGAATGAAGAGTCGTTGTTCTAAAATAGCTTTAAAATATTGTCAGTCAGCTGCCTCATCATCTCTACCATGTGTCATTCAATGAAGCTTCAAAATTACCAGATTACGTCGAACTTTTACTTAGATTAACTTTTATTCAGAGCAATATACCGTTTAATTTTTACCACAAATAATCACCGTTCAATGATTTAAACGAAAAACATATTACTATCGTCCTACTTAATAGTAGTGGCGAAAAACTTAATAATTTTTGTGACATGAAAATTCAAGCAAAAACACTTTTTGCAGTAAATACCAGGAAGTTGGACAGTTATAAATGTTATGAGACGCAAGCCTTGAAAAATATTGAGGATAAACTTACAGTTTATAGAGAATATTAATTAACCTGAATTCTGGAAATCACATGCCATCACGGGTTATATTATAATTGCTATATAAGTACTCATCTTACTTAAATTTATGATGGTCATCAGCCAAAATATACACTTACTACGAAAAGACCAACACGGTGTTACGTAGCTCGCCCGAAGCGAGTTCCAGCAACCAACACAAGGTTACTGTTCTACGATGTGTAGGTATGATAGATTACGCACTAATTACATGTTTATGGAATAACTACTGTTATGTTACAAAGTCATACATACAAAAGAGTATCAGTACTGAATGGATTGGATCACTCCTCATCTGTACCTATTTAGAATGGATTAAATACTCCCAAAAGTGGAGAAGAAAATAGTCAGATGTATGGCGACCAGTTACGAAACTTCAAACATCTGACTATAGCATTATGTTAATTGTGTTTTCATGCACTGACCATTATAATATCTGCTAACGACATAATGGACAAACGATTTATTGCCACAACAGTTATGCTGGCCCGTGCAGCTCATTCATCTATATTGGCATTAATGGCACTTTATACGCATGCCTTTGCCTCGTAGAATGCAATTGAAAACCTATTCGTTTCAACTGTCAAACTCGAATTCAACTGTCAATTGAGATTGACAGTTAATGGCTTCTGTCGTTGACTTTTGATCGTATACAAAGACCAATGATGATACTTTGCTTAGTTTATCGTACATTGATTACATTGTTCAAGTATTTAGATAAGAGCTTCCTAGAAACACGTCATGTAACAACGCTTTACAGTTTACTATTTTGTTGGACAGATCTTTGATAAAACTTTTTTATTTGAATGACCACTTCAGTAGTTCAGTCGAAATGTTTTCTGTCATTTAATGTTCTAACACTTCTCGTAAATTATTTGGCAATACTAATTGGATGATCCGCTCTTCCATTTAGTTATAATTATACATGGAAACGCGAAAATAATTGAGTTATAAAAAGATGAAAGCATAAAAATATGTCCCACGCCTACTCGGACCAACTCGTAGCTACCGTAGCGACAAAATGGAAATGATGCGTGCAAGCTTATGATCTTAACTTTAAACGTTGTTGATTGAGAAGAAGTACCTACATATATTTCGGATAGTTTTTAATGTCACTAGAGAAGCTTTTGTATGTCTTTTTAAAGCAATAGCTCTATCTCTGTTAGAGCTGCATTAATTATTGTACAACTTTTGTAAGGGACCAAATTTCTACTAACATGGAAGATCCCAGCTTCAGCAAAACCCTCGTACGAAAAGCACTGTACCTTTGTTCTTTTAATACCTCAACCTTTGATTCCTATTCAAGAACACAATTCAAGAAAACCAGAACACATACGAAATCAAGTAAATATGGAGACATTATAATCGTACGACCACAACCCAGATGCCTGAAAGTGCGACTAATCGCAAATCAACATGTTCCGAGCACCGACTTGCGACCACTTGAGGTAATTTGTATAGCATTGTGTAAACTGGGTTTATGTACACAGGTATTAGATAGTATTTATTTTTAGACTTTTAAATATCAATGTGTCAATATTGCATCAGTTACAGTAAGCAATGACAGTAAGAATATAACAAAAACAAATAATTAAACATCGTTTGAGATTATAAATACTTGAAAGAAACAAATCGATTCAGCGATCCAACCGTAAAAAACTGTACCTACTTTCGCGAATGTAAGTTATTATTAATTCAAAGAGTAAATTTATATTCAAAAGTATGAACAGTTGAAGGTTAAAGGCCTATGTATCCACCAATTACAGCGATTTAATATTTATTTGTTTTCAATAAAAGCCTTTTATTAACCCAACAATACAGACCGGTCTTTCAAGCCGCGGTTAAGCCTCTCAGCATAAATATATGTAGTGTTTGATCAAACAACTGACAGATGCGCGTTAATTGACGCGCATGCGCACTGAGCGGCGCGAGCGCAGCATTGTGCGAGATTCAGGTATAACTAGTGATGTGATGAGCGGGATTATCCATAAAATATAAAGGTTTTTATTATTAAAATTTTAGAATCTGCTATATTTTATATTATGTAGGTATATGTACCTATAAAGTGCAAGAGTGCTTGAGGCAAAGTGAATGCAGTAAATAAAATGACCTTCGTAACACAGTTCTGGGTAATGAATGACAATTTATAACATTAATCAAATACCTATACAATCACATTATAAGCTTTTGAAAGGTAGCTTGCAATTAATGTTTCCTTTGTTAACACATTAAATAAAAATAACGTAAACGGGCAGTGGATTTGGATTGGATTTTGAAACAAACAAGACTATTATATGGAAACACACAAGACTATTATATTTTACTATTCTGAATTAAACTCAACCGTATTAATCCCGTAAATCATCTACTTTATACTCATCACTAACAGTCCGGTTTATGACCGGTCCCGTCTCAGTACCGATTGTGTCTGTATTCCAACAATTAGCGATTGATAAACTCTACCATTATTCGTATAACTAGGTATAAATGTGACTTTAAGCGCATAGTGTTTGTCTACCAAACTAATTTATCAATAAGACAAGTGATATAAAACAGATATGATGTCATTTTAACTGCACCTTTCGGCAACCAATGCCAAACTTAACTGTACATACCAAGATTTTGATAAATCCTTTATACACACATATATTCGACTACCAAAATTGGAAGGATTAGGCAACTAACAACTAATTGGGACAATGTTACACAAACACAATTTAATCATTGTGCGTTAATTTGTACAAACCATAAATTATTTCTACAGTTCGTCAAAGGTCGAATTCTGAGAATTAAAACAATTACAGTCTCTGACATTGAACTTATCATACGAACATACAAACAAACTCTTTACGAATACTTTTACTAATGATGGTAGGTAGTATTGTTTATAGAACCAACTTTGTTCATAGACTTGTTTAAAGAATGAAATAAAATATTTGGTTTTCTGAGCAATATTAGAATGTGATTATTCGAGATTATTTCATAAAATAGCGAGATAGATCGCATCTTCTTTTTAATTAAAGTACAGACCTAACAACACTTATTTTTTTTTCATATTAACAAACTTTTTTACGCTAAAATAATAAAAACCTACGCTAATTAGCAAAAGAATTCAAAAAGGTATAATCGCTAAATAAAGAACAAACAAGGCGCCACGGAAGGTCGGTATCGATTGCCTGCGCGGGCGCATCCATGCAATATGACGCCTGCGCACGATGCACTGATCGTTATGAGGTGCAGTAATATGAGAACTGTCTTATACTCGTAGCTCAGAGGCGGACATTGTTCTTTGAAGATCCTTAGGGCTGGTCCTTTTGATCTTTTGGTCCTTTTGGGTCTAAGAAATTGGTTTATGAGATGGTGGTAGGTATCAAATGATTGTCGTATCATATTTATTGCTTGCGTGATTTGAAATGGTGGTTAATTTATAGTTCGCGTTACTTGTGTGATTCCAGTTCTAAAATGTTTTTGGGAACTGTAGATAATTGTTCAGGATACAAGCTGTTAGTAAAACAAGAGAAAGGTTTATACAAAATGAAAGTTGTTTTTACCAAAACGAAACGAGTGTGCGAAAGTGTTTATAAAACAATTAGTTTTTGAATAAATACAATTATTATTACGATACGGATATCAGTTTCCGCCAGTCGAAGCATTATTAATTTTAAAACGGCAATCTATTAGAAATTGTCGATGATACAGGATCAAACTTAATTGGTAGAAATGCAACTGATAGAGTGTTTTTATTTAATAGTTGGTACAAAACAAATTGCATTTAATAACAGGTCTATTTGTTAAAAGGAAACATAAAGTCTTTGCCGGATGCTTCATCGCAAGATTATTGCAAAAAATAACTGGTATGCTAAATGCCAAAAATCGCAATAGGATACATTAATTACTACGTACGTATTTTTCTTAAATGGCATAAGGCTTATAAATCATTAAGGCATATCAACATATTTTAAATGTCTAGCTTCGATACAGTTTCCATTTTTGTGTTTAAACCGACTTCAAAAACGAGGTTCTGAGTTTGACCCGTGTCTCACGTTTGGCTAAACCGATTTTAATTTGATTTCGACACAGTATTTTCAAACGTGATTTAAAAGAAGTTTTAGGTATATTATTTAAGTCGGTTTATTTTTTGTAATATACTATTTTCCTTGGCAACCCTATTTCATATACAGCGTGTAGTCAAAGCAGCCGCATGCACCGATACGGTCACGACCGCCTCCCGACCTGCCCTCACGACCTTTCTGAGAATCTGTAATTATTGCACCACGCTGTTAATGATTTATCTCGCCATTTATTGGACTCTACTTTGTATGTATGAATGGAGATGAGTAATTATTATGATGTAATTTATGACGCAGATGGAATTGAGTACCTATCTTTAGTTTTGGTTAACTTTACATTTACTTTATTTTTAAACATTTTTAATACATTTACTTTTTAGAACTGAAGCCCAGAACTAATTAAGAAGGATTATTAAAATTGACTAGGAAACGAGACATACCAACAACTTAAAATAATAAGTACATACATACATAGCTATTAAAAATGTAACCAGAAGCAAGTCATACCAAAACATACCAAATTTATTCATCCTATAAGCACGTTCATAATTAAAGTCCCAAATTAAATGGACTGCACCCAAAAGAGTTACAACAATGGATCATTGGTGCAGTCACCATATGCGAGGCTGGGTGCGCCTGCGCCGGCGCGCACGCATCTCATCGAGCGAATCGCACCCACTGGCCATGTTCGTGTAAAACATATGTTACGATATCGCAAAACAACGTGTAAGGTTTCAATACAAAACGTTTTGATATTGAATTTCAAGTCTGTGTAGTAAATTAAGGCCCGGTTGTTCGTACGTTACAGTTAAATTTGACCGATGTCATTTGACCACGGTAAATTGACGTTTTGATTATGAAATTTTACGTTCGTAAAACTAACTGATACTTCAACAACGCTTTTGAATTTAAACCCTGTTAATTTTACTGTAACTAGAATTTAACCCTAACCTTGACGTAACTGAGCTCCGAACAACCGGGCCTAAGAAAACAAAATACGATATCAAACAAATGAAGATCGCCTTGTCTTAAGAAAGGTAACATTGTTGATAGAAATGAAAGTATAACATGCGCAGAAAGTAAATCAAATAATAAACCATAATAAACAAAGAGATACAATCTACCACATAAATAAACTCCCCATATAAAACTATGAAGCGTAAAAATCCGGCAGACATCATAATAATGTACTGAATTACCATACAATAGGACGCAACTATGCACTCAACCGCGGAAATATATTTGTTTGAGGAGGAACAGTTTAGCGTACTGCAATTCCGGGGAGCGTCAACAAACCCTGAAATATATGCAGAACCACAACATGTAGCTAACTATGGCAAAAGCCTGTTTAAAATCATCACGTTTGATTGTGGACCCTAAAGACCATTTTGAGCCGTCAGCAAAAACTGGTCCTTCCATACGACCACACAGCCTTGTTGACGTTATCAGAAAGATCACAAAGTAAACACTTTCCAATTTACTTTATCCAATTATCATGATGTGAAACGTTGGACAAATAACGAGAATACAAGCTTTGCGCCCACGGTTCGCCTACGTGAGGAACCGAGGTCTTATGTGATGTTGAATAACCTGGTCCTTTGTGCAGATAAACATATGTTTAGAACTTAACAGTTCATGTGTCAATATATTGTCAATGAAGAATTAGGCATCTCTGTTTGACTAATTCAGTAAGAAAACAATTAATACAGAGACTTGAATTATAATATGCAAACAGGTTTTGAAGACCTTGACTGCAACCAATATCTTGAATTCTTTGACTGTTAATTGCAAGGTCTTACGTTGCATTATCCTTATTTGTATTATCAGGGTTATCCTTAACTGACAGAGTCCATGCCAATATAAAGTAACAGTACATAAATCCTACTTCTATAATAGATCGGCAAAGATATTCCCATTAATCGATGGATCATCGTTAAATTGCAATGACATAAATATAGAATATTCCAATCGTATTTAATTAAAAGGAACATAAGAACCAGTGACTCCAGTCTATATATTAACTGGTCCTTGTATTCGCCAATCAGGGCTGCCCTCAATACCAGTCGTGTGAGTCTCTCGCTTGATCGCGTCTCCTGCAAGCCCTATAGATCTCCGGTGACATTCCGCGCGGTAGCCAGACCGTGACTGTGACCGAAATACTGAGATATTACTGATGAATAATAAGCATGTAATAAATTCTACTACCCACGAAACGTACAGAGAAACATAATAATCTGTTACAATGATTGATCAATACTCGAAACGGCATCTTCTTGTATTGTATAAAAGGTTTGGTCCTAATATGGTCCTCGAACCATTCAGCGATTTCCTTCAATTAAGCCAAGAACTTTGCATGCAATCTTTTTCTCTTCCATATTGGTTGGGATTCAAGATATTTTCTTGTGTGTACCGTAAGTATAAAACTTGTTTCCTATTGTAGATGTTAATTATGTAGCATCCAATTACTTGAAGATGTGAACTTATGCTTACAACCTTCGGAACCGGTCGAGATGTGGCTATGTGACTGTAAGGGACAAATTGATCTACACAGATTCAATAACTAGTTATTTAGGTAGGAGGTAGTAGTACCTAGTAGGCTCTTTGATAAGGTAAGATTGAGATTTAACAAGAACTACTATACTACACGGTTCAGTAGACTTTTTGGAAAACTCAACTTTTAAAAGAAAATTTGCAGAATTTTGAGGTCATTTACATTTTATATCAGCCAGAAATTTGAGGTGTTTGACATGTTATATTTTTGCCTTCCAAAGCCTTCACAAATAATATTAATTTCCTATCACATGATGTGTAGAAGAAACTGCGGCATTACAGCAATTACTTGCGCCTATAACAGTCTACACACCAAAGCCGCTGACCCGGCGGCACATTGGCGGCACGACTGCCGCGGCATGTGGTGTTCTAGTAATTGTCAAATACTCTATGAAAGCCGGCGGCATGATTGTACAAAATACGGCCGGCGGGTTGGCCAGGCCATCGCCGGCATCAGCGGCTTTGGTGTGTAGACACCATTACAGTAACATGTCTATCAAACAATTGGTCGTCATCGTCACTGTGTAATCGCGTCGGCAGCTTCATAACACATCTGCTGACAATATGACGATGCAAGATTGCTTCATACTCTCGATTTATTAAGACTGATCGCACGCCTAACATAATATCATATTTCCATTATACCATTCCATAGGTCCATTAACTGAAGTCATACGAAGGATTTTCTAAATGGAGAGCTTTTTATTTTCACACGTATCGAAAGACATAAGAAATACTTTTTAGTTAATCACTGAATTTGTAAAGTTCTGTAGATCTTCTTATAATAATAAAGCTCACCATTTGTTTTAACGTTAACTATTTAAAGTCACACATTTTAAAGCTTAAATACCCGGACAAACACCTCAATTTTGTCCTTATAGGTAGCTACATCATGCCTAAACTTAGCAATATCGACATTTTAGGTAATACTTCAGTTCTGAGAACAACTTATTATCATGCTTGGACCTCGGGGTGCTTGCGACATTACAGTTCCCAGAACCACTGACGTTTAGAGGTCGCCAATCGCGTGAAACTCGTGCGCAATGCGCAAGCGCGCGTGGAGTTGATTAATGTATCGAAATGTCAATCGGTACTTAATGAATGTAGATAGTTGTTAAATTTAACTTGATGGTATGTGTATGTGGGCAATCGTATTGTATCGTGTTGTGGCAATGAATTTGAATTGTAATGCATTGTAAATGGGCATGTAAATCAGGCTTACTGTTTATGAGCTATCAATAAGTATAAGCTCAATAAAAGGCATTATAAATGTAAAATACATCGGCTTGATGAAACATTACAGCCTATTAATTATAAAAAGTCCAATAGTACAAAATACACCGTTACCATACATGACATGCAGTCAGTGACCGAGAGTCACACGACCAAAGTCTCGATGATTCACCCGCGAACTTCCTTATACGTCGATTAGCTAAATAAAGACAGATCGCTTAATGACGTCACATGACAATTAGTGTCTACATCTGGCTATCACAAGATCTGTGGCTCAAAGTGGCCAAAAGTGGCTCAATTGTCTCCAAGTCGTTGTCGGATGAGTTGAGTGCATGAGGTTTGTTTAATGGGCTTTAAGTTGTCAAGGTTTTGTATGAAAGTAGCTTGTGAAGTGAGTCATTTATGGTCAATGTCTTTTCCACAATCGCCAACTAAGATACTTTATTTTAAGAGGCAAAAGCCCGGATTTTTAGTTCAACCAATTTCGTTAAACTACAAATACTAATTTATTTTTAAACGGTTTTATTTATTCTAAATTGTATATGTACTAGACATTGACAGATGAGTAATATTTAAAAGCCTAGCATAAAATATAAAAGCATAAATATAAATAACAATAAAATGGTTGGTTCCAACATTTCTATAAACAGGACATTGTTATATTAAAACGTTTGAATGTAAGTCAGTGTCAGTCATTCATTTATAACTGATAGTTGTAACATTGGCATAAAACAAAGGACAATGTTAACCAAGTAGCAATAATATCAGAGAACGACGCAGTTACTGCCATAACTAACTGCTTACTGATTAATTAGCTCGTAAATCTGCGCCGGCGCCGTTTACACGGTAGGCGCCACACGACGCGAGACATATTCCGTAAATAGTGATTTTAATTACAATTTAATTTTATGAGCGAGAAAATAAACAATTACTATGTTATTTATAGCACCATCCATGATCAAAAACTATTTAAAATTGACAAGCCATAATTTGCATTTCATTGGGAAAAGCGCATCGAATTTCCCCAAGATAGTTACCACATAAAATCCGATTCCTAGTCGATTTCGGTAAAACCGAGATGAGGAAATGTTATAGAATGAAGCAACCGATGACAGTATACTTTCTTGTGAAAACCCGACTATGTTGAAAAGAGGCTTTGTACTAACGACCCTGACTTGAGAGTCATGAGTTCAATACCGAGCACGTACATTTGTGATTGCAATCGCCGATCACTAGGTTACTGCTTAAAACGGCGAAGGAAAGAAGCTGGCGATGTTGAACCTTTCAATAATGAGAGGTTATGAAAATGCATAACATAAAACATATTCTATCGTGAAAAGAAAAATTGCTGTTCAACTTGTAAATTGTAAAGCTGCATTTTCTTTTAAATATTTCAAGTAAAACTCCGCCAAATTCCGACTATCAGTTTAAGTTATAGATTTTATGTAAACTACTAGTTACTTAAGGTATTCTGTTATATAATATGCAATCTGTAGTAACGTAACTGACCGACACGGATACACAGACGGAGAAACACAAGGCCAGCGTTTAATTACTGCACGTTTTGTTACTGCGACACATATCACTCTCCGTCGAGTAGAGAAGGAAGGAAGAGAACCCACAAAGACATTTCCCTGTCATTGATATAACAATGATATTTCGCACGTTGTTATGTAATACGGAATTAAGTAACGAGAATTTATTGGTTCCTAGAAAATGACGTGCGTAATGAAAGTATGTATTTTATCACATAAAAGTTTTATGGAGTTTTCCGTGCAGAAAGTGCGATCGTGGTTCGAAGATTATGCCTCATTTATGGCAAAGAAAATTATTTATACTCTTAAATAATTATAGTAAACTTTGAAATCAGTCATAGAATAATTAACGTAGACTTTTCATAGCTTAATTTGTTGTTTTATTAACGCGTGCCAATAATGCTGTTCTAAGTACGTACATTTAGTAACAATGAACCATTTTACAATTGAAGTGATAGGTATTACTGCGTCACTGTTGCCCCTACAACTAAAGTTACAAGGATACCTTTGACACTTCCTGCTCTGGTTATTCCGAGCGCACGAAGTAATATAGACGTCACCAACTTGTTTTGATGCTATTTTCTAGGAAAAGCACGCTATTATTACTACTAACGTATTTGTAATGAGTACTACTATTTGTAGATCATTCAAGAATAGAATAATAAACTATCGTTGTGTTATATTTGTAGAAATAGTGAGCTTTATAAGCAATAACTTTCTTCACGTAGATATCAAATTGAAAGATGATGATTGAGCAGAAACAAGAGATGATGATTGTTTACCAGCGTTTTGTGATGACAACATTTCAATTCCATTTTATAAGATTTTTCTTATTTACCTAATAACAGTTGACAATTACTATTACAAACCTTTCGTACTCTCAACGTCTACTTTTACAAGCAAGGTCGTTGATACATTATACTATTGCAGACTCACGAGTGGATGTCATCGGTGTGATGATGACCGGCCGTACAAAATGTGTCAATATTATGCGTTAGCATGACTCATCATACGGTGTTAAGTATTGAATGATTTAATAACTTCACTGCGGTTGCTTGCACGTGGCCCCGTGCGCATGCGTAGTGATAACAGTTCTTTGCTATAACTGTAGTCGTATAATATGTACCTTTACTTGTAATAATAAAGAATATGACTTTGTGAAGGTTATTCGTTGAGCAGTTACTCGTATTTCTAGGCTTTTTAAAACAATAACCTGGGATTTTGTTACAGTTTTATATTTATTATGACTATGTTTTACGGGTACACTTTTAAAAGCTAAAACTGTCTTTTTATAAAATCACGCGAATGAGTAGGTCATTACCGTTTCCAATTATAAAATAATCAAGTTAATATCTTCCTGTTTAGCTAAACGTTAAAGTTAACGTGAATTCAGATTTAATTCATGCGTACCTAATATTGAGGAAATATATCCGTTTACCAAATACGTACAAATATACACGATAAATTAGTAATGTACACTTAGGTACAAAATTAGTTCCGCACACATATAAATCCAATAAATTATTCACACAAAGCGCATTAAATGCATACACCTATTATACACCTAATGCCTTTACAATGCAACACAAAGGAACTATATTTCTATAGAAAAACAACATAATAGGAACACTTAACATTTCACGGTAGAGTAGTGGAGTTGTATGCGCACGCGCGGATCTACGCAACAAGTGCATATCCGGGTACAATGATCAACTTCCGGCCCTATATTGGGATCAATTGGGCCCTATTGGTCCCGGGAAATGTAGGGCTCTTGCCCTTCGTCCGGTATCCGGCATTAGGCATGGGAACATTTCGTGAACAGTTTTATCGACGTCGACATAAACTCGTAAACTCAATTTACAGACGTACAAAATATAAACAAAACTGACACAATTTTAACTTCAAACAAAATACAAAATGTCAGTAACAAAACCACAAAGTCGATATACTTAATCAAATCTATCACGCTCTATACATATCGAGTACCAAACCGCCACAATGGACCACGTTGCACAATTAACGAACACTAGCCGTTTTCCCGCGTCCCGTCTGAGCAACTGCCCGTACCGGGATAAAATATAGTTTACGTTACTCGGGAAAAGTGTAGCTTACCAACAGTGAAAGAATTTTTCAAATCGGTTCAGTTGTTTCGGCGCAAACGAACAAACAAAAATGTTTCATCTTTGTTATATTACTACAGATTACGAGCAACTCCAGCAGTTTACACAATAGACCATGCATAAAGGATAAACAAGCATGCATTCGACCGACATGTAGCTACTGGCCATGATACACTGTTAGATAATATCGTACATGCACGATGTTTGTATTTAGCAACAGCTATTATCTGTTATATAAGTATTGGATAAAAATCTGTATGGATTTACTTTATGAGACGTTAAAAATCTGTAAGATACAAAACAGATTAACATAACACCTTGTATCATTAGGTAAAGTTCATAAATAAGCTTCATACTTGCACGTTTATTTTAGGTTTTTATAAAAATGTGCTTATTGTAAATCTAAAACCAGCAACGTTTTCAAGTGCATACATTAGTCATTTTGCATGACTCAACTGCAGCCATTAAATTAGTCACCAAAACAACATTCTTGCACAAAAACTATCGACTAAAACACATCGACATTACCCCATCCCTAGTCCCAGTTACGTCGCGTCGGCACTACAATAGGTCGATAAAGTATTACATAAACAGTCGCAGGCGCAAGTCACAGGTTATCGATCTATTGGCCGTCATGCAATTTAATTAAATTATTGTTACTACATGCTAATTGGTCACAAATTGCGTGTGGGCATACATTGGGTACAGTCAACAAAAACATACGCAACATATAAACACAGCACATATATACCTAGATGTTTTGCAAATTATTCGAGAATACTCCTACAAGGTCCTGGTACAGAAAGGGCTCCAGACAGAAGGAACATGGTGGGTTTGAGTAAGAGTCTGACACCCTCACGCTACACCACTGCGGAATTTGATTATTTTTTACCAATAAAAGTGTTTATTTCTATAGTAGATGTGTACTTTTGCAGACTGTACCTATTGATTACATCGATCGAGGTAATTGTGAGAGACAATAAAGGAATCTTTATTGGGACAGGTCATGGACTAATTTGTTTACAAGTACTTGCTGGGCAATTGTTTTAACGGTGCTTTGTTCTTGTCTTGCTACCTAGGTACCTATATCCTTTGTTTTACAATTCATATATATATGTATTTAAGAAAGCTATATTTACATTAGGGTTTGTTCGAAAGAATATCCTTGACGATACCCAAAGGGCTGATCGGCTTAGTTAGAGTTTAAATAACTAAAGAATGAACTAGAATAGGTTTTGACAATTTCTCCTTATGAAATACATAAAACTATTAAAGACACTGCCTGCAAGACAAAGCTATTAGATTCCTTCAAATGGTCCGAGAGAACTATAAAGGTAGGTATTGATGATTGAAGATTCAAAATGACCTAACCAACCTACCTGAGTCATCTCAACACAGTACAAATTGCTAACATCCTAGAGATGAGCACAAACAAATAATTGTAAATAAACATGCGTCACGGCCCTTAGACTATGACATCATTGAGTCCTGCGCAGGCGCATACATGTGACAAGTATAACACTGTTGGTACCACGTGTGTCTTAGCGTGACTCATTCGTGATTACACTCAGATGTCCTCAGATTGAATTTAATTTTTGATAGGAATGATACAGTGGTAGACCCCTAGGTGGGTCTACGACCTAGATTAGTATAGAGTTGCTGAATTATGGCAGAGTAGTGGCGACAATATTAGGCTGATTTTGCACACACACATACTTAAATTGTCACATCTGCCTAGTAATACAAACTTAACTATTAGAACATATTGTGTGTTAAATACTACTATAGGTTGGGCGATTATTAAATAAAGTTTCAATGTTTAGGAATATGGCAGTAATAACTCAACGCTAATACTGTCCAATCTGAAGTTACTTCAAACTACCAGTAGCCATGACAGCTACAACAACAAATAAAAATAAATCTTTCCTCACACAAAGCACACACGACGCCTTTACAACAACCTGTATAGCACCTGGCGCATCCGTGTCGCAGCGATTAATTCTGCGCGCGCGCATACCACCAGATTATTGTAGAAAGGTCACGTACGATGCCTGCGCGCATCAAGTGTACAGAAAGTTATTTTTAGCCCATATCTAGATTATTGCTAGAGGATGTCTATGTCTAAGCTGACTGTTAAAAGCCCTGATCCCAGATCTAGTGAAAGATTAGCCACAATACGGTTCGATGACTTAAAACAATAAAGTTGGGTATAGTGTCTACAGTATGATATTTTATCGGACGAAGTTATCGGTTTATTAAGGCAGACATAAATAAAGCTACCAAGATTATTTTAATTAAGGCCTACCTAATTAAAGATAATCTGACAATAAATACATCTTGGAAGAGATAAAGAACTTGTTATTCTTTTCTCCACGAAGTAATCAAACAGTTATGCAGGCCACCAAGTGCTATAGCCTCTATAACAAAATCAAAACGTGATCCAAAGAACCTCCTTTTTGGAAGTCGGTTAAAATAGATATTCATTTCCGTACACAGCTCGTGGAAGGACCCTTATTAGTCTGATTTTAATTCGAGTCAGTAAAATGACATTTCCAGTGTTGCACAGTTTTAAAAAATAGGGTCCCAAATAAATAGTCATGTGGAAAATCGAGATTTTAAATCGAGAATTAAAAGTTAGTCTAGATTACATTCATTTATTTATTTGTACATACATTTCATTTCTTTATTAATATCAAATTGGCTTTATATTAACATAAATATGTAATTTACGAAATTAAACTGAAGACATGTAATTAAATATTACATAAAATACTGTTGTTATATTTTTTTGTTATTGGCAGGACTAAAATCATGACTAAACTTCTAAGTCGATCGATTGTGGAACATCACTATTGTAGTGGGTCACCCTTTTTGTGAAACTGACAGTTGCCCCTGTCATTTTACTGACTCGAATTAAAAATCAGACTATAGTTAGTAATCTATTATGAACTGTGTATAAGAGATGATCGCCTCTTTATAACCCTGTAATTCTAGAACCTTAGCCTTCATCTCCAATATCAGCACACTACACTTGCTTACAATAAAACCTAGTCTAAACAAACAGTATTACTTATGTCCATGAAACTTGATCACCTACAAGTGCAGATACTTACATATAACTTGAAGGCGTTTCAACTTACTTGGCAGTTACACGGGCTCAAGTTGCTTCTCATCATGAGCTAATGATACGGAGATATAAGTAGTTTATTGTTTATGTAAGATATCATGTAATGTGATATTATAGTGGGCTATTGTGGGGAGTATATGAGCCAAGTTTTGCGTCTTGCGTATGTGGTTGTGATGGGATTTGTAAGTACTGTTGAAGATAGTTGAATTATGCAGAGGTTTGATATTGTACAATACAGTAAAGAATATTTTTGGAATGCGTTTTATTTGTTTTTTCTTTCACGGGCAGAAAAATAAAGAAAATCTCGACAAATTAATTTGTCGAAGTTATATTATCAAAATTGAGTATGACCATTAGGTATAAATTCTCTTATTATAAACGCAGATAACTGAACGACTGAAATACATAATATTATAACAAACATTTCTGTGTTTATAATTTCTATCCATTCATTATGTCTAGGAATAATTTTACAATGGCGTCTTATATAATTTTATTTAATAATAACTGTTACGCGTTTATTCTCATAAAGGTTTGAAAAAATCGATACTTAATTGTCAGCTTTGTTTAAAGGATTAAATAACATCAACGTTTTAACAAAATTGCAACTAATCCAACGATATATTTAAGAAATAAAATGCTATAGGTATATCAACATCTTATGGCGTCGTACTTAAGTAGTAAATAAATTCATCAAAATGTCAAAGTCATTTTTTATTGTAAATAGGCTGTGAAAGCTCTTTCGAAACGAAAGTTAAAAGTAGTTAGTTGCACGGTTCCAAAGATTTTTAATTTTCATCATATACACAACCACCTAAGATCCTTTGTATCCTTAGCAGGGCCAGCAGAGCCAAGGCCTGCCGGGGCTGCGGGTTGTTCGAAAGAGATACCGCGGCCCTAGTACATAAAAGACCTATGACGAACACGACGGTTTTAGTCAGTAAGATTCTGACACTCCTCACCGCTGCTAACCCACAGCGGGAGGGTCATTGATGATTTTTGACGTCTGTAAAAAAAGATCCTTTGTATCCTATACAGTCCTATGTACTATAAATAGCACTGTAAAGCTAATTATGTCAAGTCGGGTTGAGTATAAGCCAAAGGCTGTTGCTATCAGAAACTGTATTTCTTGGCATTGCTATCGTGGTCCCCAACATTCATTTGTTTTCACATGCTCTGGTAAAGCGAAGCTTACTAAAAGCCTGTTTATCATATTATCTAGATTTGCTGTGTGTATGTATGTTTGTGTTAAATGTTATTGTAGGTAAGTGTTTGTTTAGTTTATAAGTAAGATCTCTTCGAAGAATTACTGTCATGAGTAGCTGTCTACATTTGTTTTGTTTTAGTTTGATTAGCCGTGTTGACACTATGCATAAATATGTAAACAATGAATGCCGCTAAGTTAAGGCTAGTTTAAAGCTCCGTGTAATCTTAACACAATATGAATAGATTCGTGCCTCATCTTAACTTTTGAAATTATAAACCGACCACCACCTATTAGGTGACAAACCAAAAGTTTATCTCTTCTATTAGTGGTACTATAAAATCTAGGTTTTAACTTTAACTTTGCTTTTAATAACTTCCTCCCTATCTCGCCTTTAAGTCCTACATTCAGTCTGGTCTGCAAGACCTGGGTGACAACAATTTCACCGGTAGAAAGCCTGTAATGGCAGGAAGTGACGGCTCGTGACCTACCGCTGCGCTTGCGCAATACCCACCGGATATCAGCGTGATAATACCGGAGTGGAATTATGATTGGGCAACTGTGATAGATCGGTTGTAAGTGAAATATGGGTGAAAGATAATGGAGAGGCAATCATAGAAAAGTAATTTAATAAGACAAATGCTACTTGCGTTCACATGTCAATGTAACTAAGATTCGATTTTTGTAAGCTCAAGCAAAAATAATAAGTGAAGGATGTGTCTACTCAATCATAAATATAATAAGGTACTGTAGTCTATCTGAGAAAATCTTTAACCGACATAGTCTGTTTAACAAAAGAGGTAGATGAATAAGTAAGTACGTTCCAAAATTAAAAGAAACAACTTCAAAGCAGTACCGATACGATAAACTATAAACACCCACTGCACAGAAATTGGGCCAGTCGCGCGCAATTAAACAAATGTGGCGACCATCAATATCGCGCTAAACGGTTATATGCTGCAAGATGACGCGCTTACTTGTCTATTAGTACTTCTTAGAACTTGACTTGATAATAACATGCAGAAGTATCACAAAATAAACATGAATGATGAAATGGATCATTACATAATTAGATGGTCTTGGAAATGTTGATCTGAAAATACGTAACCTTCTTTTTGGCCCAGAAGGTCCTAAGTCCGATGACCAACAGCTCTTTAAGATATGGACAATTTTTATTCAGGAATATAGGTACAACCCTCCTTGAAATTCATACTTAGGTATAGGAATGTCCTATCAGTGAAGAGCATACCTTATTCTGCCCTGCCAGTTTACCGAGGCTTGCTTTAAGCCTAGACGTTTCTGCTTTCAAATTCGTCATTTTCTAAAGCACATAATCTACTAGTACTTCTTCATGAATGCATGCATGATATTGTCCAATAAGTCCATGATTAGCGTCATGCCAGCATGCGTTCCCACGACGTGACATGTGTGCCCGAATGCATGCGTGCATTGTCTTGTTCAAATATAAAACGATTAATTTTTCGTTACAATATGGCGGCTGGTATTTCGCGGTTTTGTCCAATGTTTTATTGGATTAATTGTGGTTTAAATGCTTGTTTGTTTAACACTGAAGTAACGTGTATATACGATTTATTTTCAAAACTAAAAATACTTAAAACAATTATGTTATTTACTTAACAATTGCACAATCGCTCAATAAAATACCCACGACAATACATAGGTTAATATAATTAATAAAGTTTATCATTGCGAAAAACAAGGAAAACCACATATTGACACTATATCAATACAATTCACATCATACTATGGCAACGTCATCAACCACTTTCATACGCAAACCATTTTAAGTTACAATTTATTAACATTTCCATAATTGGCAAACAACAGAAAATAAAATCAATATTATTGACACTGTAAATCATTTACGTCACAGAGGCCTTATAAATCTTAACTATTATATTATTATAAACACAAGTAACTCTGTCTATCAGTCTGTATGTCCGGCTTGCACTCTAAAACTACTGAACCGATGTAAATAAAATTCGGTTCATAAGTTCAGTTCATAGACAGACAGTCTAGCTTGAGCCTGAGAAGAGACAAAGGCAACTTTAAGAACACAATAGAAGAACATTTTGAAACATGTCGCTATGCAAATAAGCCAACGTGAAGACAGAATTTCTACAAAGATTACTTTAATCATATGGGTAGATTCTATAAACAATAACAAAGAAAAACAATAGAGAGGACAGGTACAGTTAAGAGGGCGTGTCTATCTATTGTATGTCTGTGTGTAAACCTATAATATTGCATGTGTAGAACAAATTAACAATTAAATGAGGTTCCCAAGTCGGGGATCGGAAATGTCTGTTAAAGAGTGATCATTATGCTCATCACAATCGACATGAGGATGCAATAACGGTACTTCGATATATAATAACAATAAACTATATGAAACTTAATCTATACTTAATATAATAAAGCTTAAGAGTTTGACTGTTTGCTTGAACGCGCTAATCTCAAGCAGGTACTACTGTAGGTCCGATAAAAAATATCTCTGTGTTAGACAGTCCATTTATAGGAGCAGGCTATTGGCTACATGCGTGGAAACCGGCTGTCGTGGTATGGGCATGTGATGCGGAGGAATGAGAGTCATGTTGTGAGGAAGGTGATGAGTATGAACGTGGACGGATATAGTGGAAGAGGAAGACCAAAGAAACGATGGATGGATTGTGTGAAAGTAGATATGGTAAGAAAGAATGTTACTTGTGAGATGACGGCAGATAGAAGAGTATGGAAGAAGAAACATGCTGCGCCGACCCCAAATAAAATTGGGATAAGGGCAGGAGGATGATGATGCTATTGGCTACATTTTAACCGAGTGCACGGAGAAGTTTACAGGATGCAGGTAACACTGGCGGAAGCTAGTTGTTTATATTTACTAAGCATTAAAATCTAGGTCAAGGCTATTTATTAGAATAGAATCTAAAACATCAAAGATTTTGGAGAACACATGTTTTTGATGCCTTAATCAATGATTCATCGATCAATTTGCATAATGTTATAAAGAATCGGAACTCGTAAAAACTGATTATATTATAAATTCTTAATGAATCCGCAGAATTAAATCATTTTAACAATATCTCATTGACGTATTTATTTTACAAAGTGATGCAACGATACATATTGTAAGCTATAAACAGGGATTTACAGAGCATATGTTAATAGTAAATAATAACCAAGTATTAAGTACGTAGGATAATAATAAACCAAACAGTCTGCATATGGTGACCAGCTCTTAAAACTGGCTGATCATAAACATACTGAAAAAACAATTAAACTCTCATAGCCAGAATTAATGGTAAACAATATGTAGTTTGAAAAATATATCGAGTATTGGACAGCTCTATTAGACAGGCTGAATAAAATATAGTTCTTTAGTAAATTTTGTTAGTCAATTTAGCGGAGTCGTTATTGCTTTTTATAACCTGGCTGGGTTTATGTTTTTCTTAAAAATACTAAATATTTTGTACAGCTTTCAGTTAATTAATCTGTATAATACTAAATACTTGTAATATAATAAAGAGAAATATTTTTTGATTGTTTGTTTATTTCAAACCGATTTGCAAAAATTTTCAAAATGGCGGGAAAACAGCTTTATAAATAAAACCAGTTTGCAAGAATGCTATTATTCAATATTATGCACTAATCGTGTCGTCTTCTATGTTGCTGCATTACCAATAATTAAATAATAAACAATGATATTGCACATAGGTATGTACATTAAATTCTTATCGGTTACATTTCCGTTATTGTTTATTGGACGTGAAACATTTAGTTTTACTGTCTGGAAATCCTGCGCAAATCAATTGCGGTTGAAAAAATCCCGGATTATGAAATAGTATAACGTAACACGATGACTACATTCAATCAGATTATTGGCATAGTAATACCATTTTCTTATAAATTCAAAGAATATTTTTAATTTGAAAATTTTAAATGTGCCTTATTATAGTCAATCCTACTTATTCGCACAATGCACAAAAGAAAGAGAGAAATGTTAACAACGATTCATTAATCCGCTTCCCACAATGGTCTCCCAAAGTTTAACGACATCACCCGACAAGACGGTAACGCTCACAATGTCGGTCAAAACTAATTCGGATGCTCTCACCGTTCGAGAACTTTCCACAGCCAACAATACTTAACTCCTAAACCTAAGTTCACATGTCGCTAAACAATCGAGAAATCATCAGCTATCTCTATCGGCCATCAAAATGTCAGTGCCAGCTTAATTAAAAGCAGCGAGGTAATGAACGCATTGTCGAAATTGTCCCATTGTGCACAAATTCCCAGGATTTATGTTGGAAATATTTAGTTTGTTCACTCAAAACAGTTAGAGACCTTGCTAATGCAGAAAATAATGAAGAACAAAGCATATGGTAGACCATCTGTGCGATGTACTTACAGACAATTGAAAAATGAATATTTTGCAACAGTATCCTTGTATAAAAAACGCAGTTGAGAATTGTCGCAAATAACTTTTGAGTTCTAAACGCAGTAAGAAGGTCGACGTAATTAATGTGGCATCGCGCAATACCTACGTCCGATTTCTCAACTGATAAGTCAACGCGTAAGGGAATTGATCTCGATTGCATTACCGAACTGGCCGTCATAAACGTAACGTGTCAACGATCCTTACATTTGGTGAAGTTAAAAATAAAAATAATAACTGTACGCCGAACATCAAGTTCCAACAAAATATAAACCCAGAAGCGTTTACGCATATTCAAATACAATTACAGATAACAGTATCTTCTATGTCCACAAAGTATTTCCTGTCGTTATAATATTTATACGGAGTTGTTCCCATGGGGTTATTATCTCATGGGAGACGGAGAAATTCCGCCATTAGCTGGCAAGAAAGTGAAATCGGATGATGATGCACGCACTGTGATGGCATCGCCGTCACTTTACATGTAATTAGAACATTTGAGAAGCACCGAATGATGGATGATGGTAATCAAGAGGTAAGAGTTGAAGTTGCAAGGTTACGTTACTGATGTCAGAGTGCATTGCTAGTTTATTGCAAAACTCAGTAAAATAAGCTAAGTATGGGAACTTAGGAAGTATTTCTGTTCTAGCAAAGGAATACGGAAAGAAAGTGACAGAGGTGAGAGACAAAAACGTATTTACGAGAGTTCCTAATGCCTTCAAAAAAACGTAAAATCCTGGCTATCTTCAGCTATTACCACAGACCTTCGGGTTTTACGTAAGTATGTGATGTTTTGCTGGATAGGCACTTGGCAAAGGCGGAATCACGTAAACGCTGAATTCAAACTAATAAGTAATGTTTAAACAGGGTCTAGTACTTACCGTTCTATGGGACAGATCCGTGACGGAGTCGTGCCGATGCTCGAGGCTGCCGAGGCTGCAGCAAGAGGCAGAGGACGCGAGGCTCACGAGTCTGCGCGCGCGCGGTGCGGCGACACGGCCACGTGTTTCAGCATGCCGGGCCTGGGACAAGGGAAATTGTGTTATTGACCTCTTGTGGTGTGTGTTGGTCTTGCTTCGGAAGGAAGATTAATCTAGTCAAGTAAATACATAGGTCATGAGTTAGAATATATAGCACTGTAACGCAATCTATTTCTTAGAAAGCCTCGTTCAAGACTAGGCCCACAACGATGGTGGCAAAATCGCAACAAAACAACAAAATGGTAAATAAAGTTATAGTTAAATAGGTCTTTAGTTAGAATACAGGAGTTTAACGTGATCGATTACAAAAGGTAAATACAAAAGCCTTTTTCAAGACGAAGCCCACAATAATGATGACAAAACAAAATACAAGAGACATTTAAAAAGGTTCCCTAATTGCCTTCAAACCTAACGAAGCTGCATCTAATTCTACTTGCCGATCGCACGCCACTTGCGCACGCACATCGCACATGTCAGCATCCCTTATATCGCCGGATGTATTGCAAGTACCTGAAGAGTCTACTTTACTACAATAGTACATTGTTGTCCCCGGAACAAGGGCGGAGGCCAATTGTGGTGGAAGAAAAAATAGACCAAAAAAGAGGTTCAATAGATCAACTTGATAGAAAAAATATCTGTTCTCTATTTGAATTTGGAATGAAAAATGTTATGCAGACTTTTTGTGGATAAATCAATGAACATCCTTGCTTCCTGGTTTGAATGCGAATCTAATTCTGTCTGTCGGTTTGTCTATTATTTAGAAATTGGCGTGAAAGTTATGATTGAAAGTATTCGGATACATGAATTGCATCCTTAGTAGAGTAGAAAAATTGTAGAATACAAAATTTGGCAGTACCATTTATTTGACAAATATCTTCGAGTAATAGTATATTTAAATGGCTATGTTTAACTGATCACCAGATATAGTAACAAATAGCAGACAGAAATAGTAAATGATCACCAAAATGAAACTCGCATTTTAATGTAAAACTATCACCAAAGTTTTAACACTTTGCTATCCTATTTAAGTGAAATTACTCCAAAATAAATCATGTGTAAGCCAAAATAGTAAATGATCACCAAAATTATACCACCATTTTAAAAGTAAGATTATATCCAAATATTTAAGCAAAATGAGTCCAAATAAATCATTGTTATCCCAAAGTAGTAAATGATCACCAAAAGTAGTAAATGATCATCAATTTTTTCAATCACAAAATTATACCAGCGTTTTAATATAAAATGAAAATCAAAGTTTTACATCTTGTGTCCTGTTTAAGTAAAGTGACTCCAAAAATAAGTTCGGCCTGATACAATAAGAGTACAATAACATTATGGGGACCCTTTTCCTGCACTAGGGTGGAAAATTGTCTATTGCATGCCTCTAAACAGTGCGATAAGAGCGTGTTTTCGAGGTGTATTGAGAAACACATTCTTCTTCTTCTTTCTCCTGCCCTGTTCCAATTTTACTTGGGGTCGGCGCAATATGTCATTTTCTTCCATTTTCCCCTGTCACTCGTCATACTGACACTCATGCATGCATTGCAAGCCGGACACATAACTTAATATGGCATCATAAGACTTTATTTGGTAATAAGCCTACATTTTATGGCAATCACAGTGACTTATTTAGGCAAAAATAATACATTAATTTGGTCGTCAAGAGTTGGTGATCATTTACTAAATTTGGTGGTCGAATACAATTTAAAGTGAAGTCGTGACTAAAATAGCTGGTACTATTACATTTTTAGACTTTATTTTTCTGGTGTTCAGTAGATATTCTGGTTACAAAACTTAGGTTATCAAAGCATTTTATGGTGGTCATTATATTTGTTCCCTATTTAAATTGATTGTATCACGAAAATTTATACCACTGACAACATATCCAGGAACTTGTCTATACATATAATAAATCTGTAAAAACTGTGTCTGTACATTGAATATATTTAAAAAAATAAATTGGGTGGGGTTTAGAAACAGTAATCGAGCACAAATCCAAAAAATTATGTCTGTATGTCTGTATGTCTGTCATGTCTGTATGTCTGTATGTCTGTTTGTTTGTACACGCTAATCTTCGGAACTACTGGACGGATTTCAATGATTTTTTTCTTTGTTGTATCAGTATTAAGCCTGGTCAACATATAGGCTATAATTTATCTTCAAACTTGAAGACCTGATGCAGAACACCAACAGACCAACAAAACTATAAGAGATACCAAAATGGTGCCATAGAAAAATTGTTTCATGTGATGAGCATTTTCAGCTGAGATAATAAATTTTAAGATCTGGAACACCTGATGTGGAACCCCAAGAGCCAGCTTCTCTGTACCATATACAGGTATGACGTTTAGCAAAAGTTGTTCAACTTGATAAGCACTTTCTATTGACTTATACAAATTGAAGATCTAAACACCTGATGTGGAACTCAGGGCCCAGCTAGACTTTAGCATATAAAGATATGACGTTTTTGCAAAAGTGGTTCAATCTAATAAGCACTCTCTATTGACGTATATACATCGAAGATCTGGAACACCTGATGTGGAACTTCAAGAGCAATACTACACTTGAAATGTATAGAAACGAATGTTATGAAATAGGTATGGTGACACAAAACCGACGATTATCCCTTTATACACTATAGAAATATGAACTCAAGGACAATCCTCGGTGGACGTCGTTAAAAAGACAATCCCTGTTCTGTGCTGTACCATTGCTAACTGTGGATGAAAACTACTTGGGCTATTGTGATGGGATGCTAATGGACTAGAGGAAACTACGGGAACTATGGCACCTGCCGATGACAATGTATTACATGTAAAATTGCAGGAGACTTCGCTAAATCTTACTGGGCCCTGAATCAGTCACTGAATAGCAACAAGAGGGCAACAGGGACATGAGCGGCTGAAGTGTGAGAATACCTCGGCGGATTTTAAACGCAGATTACGCGCCCTGTGGGTCACTTACGAGGCATCCTCCGAGCAGGGCTACTAACCATGCTCTAGCGACTCCCTCTGGACAGCCAAGCCAAGCCAGAGCTTGAGACCTACCCGTCATGGTTCACTCCGACTGGCCGGAGATGGGGCAGTATACTCTCCCTGGAGAACTCGGTATATATAGCCCGCGGTGGCTACTCCCGTCATCAGCCTCAGATGTCCTGCGGTGCTTATATCTCATTATTATTGTCGTTATTATCTCAAGAGCCTTTGTCCCAATTATGTTAGAGTCGACTTCCAGTCACGATGCAACTGAGTACCAGTGTTTTACAAGGAGCGACTGCCTACTGGCCTCCACAACCCGGTTACCCGCTCAACCCAACACCCTTGGTAAAACAGGTCAGACTTACTGGTCTGACTACTCATAACGACTGCCAAGAATGTTCAATGACAGCGGAACCTACAGTTTAACATGCCTTCCAAATAACGGTCATTGGTATCCAAAATATGCGTAGAAAGTACCTACATACGAACTTAGAAAGTTGCATTGGCAGGTACTTGCCAGACCTGGAATCAAAGACGCACGCTCATGCGAGAGATTGGTTCTCTACCCACTAAACCACCACGACTTCCACTAAGTCATCACGACTTTGTCATCTATTTAAAGTTTTTTACGTAATAATACGTGTAATATTTAATTTTTGCCACACACAACTTAAATGCGGACTAATTAGAATCACTACTTTTATCCCTATGGTCGCGTCTGTGCGGTTCAGTTCTCAGCGTTCTGTTTTCTGCTGTGTTTTTGCCGTTGAAGTACAAAAATTAAATATATGGAACGTTTCTAATGGGTATTCCGTTGTTTTCAAGTCAACAGGCTCTTAAAATTCAATATCAGACGATTAAGGTCTTTGATTTTGCTGACCCCGTAGTCGCTGGCATAAGGACAGGATCCGCGTACGAAGTCGCGGGCAGAAGCTAGTTTACAATAAATCGCTGATAAAGGTCTAAACGTTGCCACAGCTTTGCGAATATTGCCTGAAGTCATGAACAACTTTTACTTGTGATTCTGTGTTTAATTCAGCTTCCATTGCTGTATCTGTACCTTATGTGGTTTAAAACCAGTTTCAAAATCAGCAATGTAACTTTCAGGATCGACAAATACATATTTCGGCGGGATGTTTTAATTCTGTTTTTAGCTTAAATTAAATATCTAATCCTAAACGTTCTATCATGCATAATATCGATATCATTTCTAACTGACCAACTGTTTTATATTCTTACTTACCTATATGCATCTTCTTCTGAATCAATATTGTGTTTGATTATGCCAATTACATATAAAAGTATATAAAATTGCCCTTATTGAACTCAAATCTATCTGCTAACCCCAATTTGCTAATAATACGATATACACTGTTTCAAAGGTCGTGAGATTCGGTACAAACAACAAGACTGCAATAAAGAAAGTTGATAGACAATAATAGTTACTTCATTGTGATTTGGAGTACACATCCTTTCTATGTTCTAGTAACCTTTTGTCTAGAATTTTAAGGCTGAGATAGATTAATTAAATCCGCTATTCAAAAGTTCTCTGCTATACTTTCATGGTGGAAGAGCCACCGAACCGAAGTAGATGAAAGGGAGATTAGATATAGATTGGAACCTGAGAAAGAACAGGCTGGCTTTAATGAGGTCCGTAAAATTCTTAAAATACATTTGAGTCTAGATGAAAGATATTTAACCTTTTTCAAATCTGGATCAAGGGAAAAAATGCAACAAAGATAAAATAACTCAAGTCCATTCCAATTTTCGCGTCAACCTATTATAGTCTTAAGTAGTACTAAAGTATTTCATGATTCGTGGGAAACTGCAACAATGAGCCCATAACTTAATAATTTAGTTTAGATACAATTGACAGTGGGGTTTTGTTCGCACATGGATAACATCGTTAATGTTTGCGCGCTTCTGCGAAGCATGTGCAAACCATAAAATGGATTTAGAAGGTTAACTCTATAAATAAGTATATAAATTGCTATAAAATATGTAGGTACAGATTGATCAGACCGCAGTGTCAAGAAATAAGTAATGCATTATATATTTTGTCATTTTTGTTTTCAAATATACAATGATTAACAGAACGACAATATTTAAATATATCACAAAGTGGATGAACAGCAAATCGGCCACCTTAATTATATAGTAACAATTTACTCTACCGAAATCATTCAAACTGGCACTACTATAAAATTCCGTCCTTAAGCCCCAGGCGTTGACGCACGCGCATCCGCCGCGCCGTGGCATCTGTCGAACAATAATCCCGAGTTTTGCGCCTCCCATTGTTTTGCCAGCTTCCCAGAAGGCAGGGAAATCTTGTGGGATCCAGCTACAATATGCAGCTTTCTACGTAAGTGCATCTCGTTCGAGAGTGATAAACGCTATCTAAGAGATTAAAAGTAAGTGATTTTTAATGTGCCTGCTGTCAATTGTGATTTTATCTCTGATAGAGGTGAAAATTGAAACAATCTTGTCACATTAAACGGTACAGTTATAACACAATTGCAAACTATAGACAAATACATACAGATATAAAGATAAAACCCCAATTAATAAAACAATCCAATCAAATCGAATTAACAATATTAATTGTTGAATGAACGCACAAATTACGATTACCGCTCGTGACCGGCTACGTATTAAACAGGGCATTACGATTACGGTAATCAATCAACATTATAAAGCAATTCATCAATTTTTAATGAAGCCAATCGATTGCTACTAGAGATAATGACTGGTGTACTGTAATTTGGAATATAATTTGGACATGCATATCCTCATACACGGGTTTATTGTCGGAGGAAGCACAATGTTCTGCTTCATCGGTTTATAAATGTTGATGCTTATCATATTCGTACAGTTTTAAGTATATGAAGTTACAGTTTTTGACAGAGCTAACGTATTGTAAAAACTTTTAAGATCTTCCCAACGTGATTCTTGAATAGCATCTAAATCATCTAAATGATACCTATGATGAAAAAGGATAATCAGATAAGTTCTTAATCTTTCTAAAATGTTGGTTACCAGAATCTTTTAATGTGAATTAAAATACCAAACTTAAGAAATTAATAGTGACATCAATTAAACTTATAACGAAATTACTTATCTTCTCTACAAATATGAGTACACGAGTCATTAATGATATATTGTCTTTATTTGCTTATAACTCAATCGCTTCCGTTCTGTCTGGTTGTGCACTTAATATTTATTTTATGACCGTCTCATTAGCGTACATATCTACCAATCGAGTTAAAAAGAAAGGCGAGGTTGTCAAAACATCTGCAGAAACTGGTTTCGGGTTTTTTGAAGGTATCGTCGTCATAGGTTACTCCACTAAATCTTCCAAGATGGGCGGTCACTTGGTGAAATCTTTCGCTATCTTAAGTAGTTCCTATGCGGCTATGATCTTTGGGATTTCTCCATTATTATTGAAAATTACGTAAAGTAATTCCAATAAATTATTTGATGCAGATAATTTTTGTCGTCTAATGTAGTATGAATTTTATGCACATCACTGTTTCATTGTATATATTTACTTAGCTGCACAGATTTTGAGATCTAGCAAACCTCTACTTACAAGATCATCCAAATATTTCGCAAATAGTTGAAGGTCATCAATATCGTATCTCACTCTTAAGGTTCGATTACACACATCAAATAAAACGATCTCTGTATTCGGACACTAATAAGCAGTTGCTGCAACTTATCTCGAAAAACTAACGTTAACCGGATGAAACGCAGAGAGTGCCATTAAACAAGGAATGTGGATCAATTAATTAACCAATAAGTAGCAATTAATTATTTTCTTTAATTAAGTTGGCTCAATGTCATACAATCCCGTGTTTATGGGAAATTTTCTGTATTAGGAAATAGCATCTTTCGAGTATTAAAAACTCGATCCATTGAAAATTTCAACGTGTTCAAATATACACCAAATTAAGTAGATCAGTCATTTGGATTTTACTGAATATTTAAATACTACAAACCATACAAAGAATAGCCATGATGAAGATGCTGATGATAACATAAAAGATATAATTCCTCCTTTTGGTAAGACAGCACTATTAGCATAAGTATAAAGTATTGTTGGCAAACCGCAACAATAACGCCTACTGGCACCAACGTTGGATCCAACATTTGTATCAACACAACCAAATGTGTAGTGCGAAGGATTTCTAGTTGGATTACGGAAACTGCTAATTCCAGACTTAAATTCCATTTGAAGTACGACGAAATAAGCGGATGCCGCTAATGTACTAATTTGTATCTAACAGTCGTATGCACACGGAAGTTTTCAAGTATTTAATGTCTTTATGACGTATATAATGTCTATGAAAGAAAAAATACTAGGTATTATAAACATCACCATGCACATGCCGCTAAAGACCACTATAGACGTTATTTAATTTGGTTAATGCACCATATTTGAACTGATTTTTGAGGCGAGAAAACCTTTCGATAAGAATAAACATGCGTACATTGACCAAACGATCCCTCAAAAGAATTTTACGCTAACCAAAAGTATTGGCCCAATATTCCGACCATGTTACTACACAACAATCGTGGGTCGATATTATAGTAATCGATCCCAATATGGCGGCACAGCTGGCCACCAAACAAAGCTTTACGTAACCCACACAATACTTGCAAATTACTCGAAAGGTCAGGTCCTGAGAGCTCCGGCTTTCAAATTATCGAGTGTGGCTTTGGATTTATTGCTATCATTGGATTTGTATGTGATATCTATGACCCTAGGAGATAAAGAGGTAATGCATAATGATTATGATGCATAATAAGCAACAGAATTGAAGTGCTGTGGTTTAAGGCTATGTGTTCACAGGCTATTTAGACCATGTACTTTGGTCTCAAGATGAATTTTCCTGTATTTGCGATTCAAAGTTCTCTGTACGTGCTAACTTAACTTTGTAGAAAGATTTGGTGGACCAAATTGTTTACGAGAAACTGACCCTTGAGTACAATAAATCACCTCTCATTCTCCGAAACAAGAACGGAAGTTAAGTAAACCAAACACCAGCAAACGGAACATAAGTTCTTGTCAACAACAATGCATTATAAATCGGTGGTTTAATCCTTTTCCATAAATACGAAACGGTTCCTGTGAAATAGCACTGCAGCGGTAACCGAGAGCTATATTGTGTAAACATGTCCTATAAATTCGATTCTGACGTTTCCAAACAAACCCGGCCAATTTACCATTATCGGAATTAAAGCCGGAATGCGCAGGCGCATGGTACGGGCAAACAAACGCTTTGGTGAGGTGGTAACCTTTTACTTATCTTCGTGCACAAAGTTAACGATGCAGTAATTGACTGAAGTTAGGAACCTTTAGGCTGAATTATAATTGTTTTTTGGAGTATTGAAAGCTTTGAAATAATATACAAAAGAAAAGTTGAAGAATTATGATGGTGTTTCGTAGCTGAACCCTACTTAATAAGTGTTGTTTTGGTTATTTCAATACATCAAGTATTTGCTCACTAGTGAAGTCCATACGTGTTCTGTGTCCAAGATCGTTCACACAACCCGTGCGGATGTTATGCTGACATATAGTATGAAAGCCAAATTTCGCGTGTGAACTTTCTTTGTAGTCTAGAAATTAATAAACAACTAACTATTTGTTCTGAATTTCGTTAGCTAGAAAGTCATTAGCCGCGACCTATCCATCACCATGTCAGTTGTCCTCTACAACATTTTAACACTTTGTAATATTTGAATAAAAATATTTGGGTCAACTATTTTGTCAACAAGCTAAGCTTTGAATCATTAATTTTCTAGTTCTTCTGTTAACAGAATATTTATCGTGTTAAACATAAAATCGCCACCTATGAGGAGTCAACTAATAAAAATGTCACTCTGATTCACTGCAGCGGTAAACTATTAGTCATTGGATGCTTCTGCAGCGGACCTTTGCACTTCATAAATCTTTATACGACCTCTTAGGTAATTGATAGGACATTCATTATCTATAACTTTGTTATTGCTATGTTTATCTTTAACATGTATATGTTTTAGCAAATGTATATGAAATCAGTCATTTTCATCATCGTTTGACTTTTGTAAAGGAACTATAGCTACTTCTGTAACGAGATGAGGTGTTACTAAACTCCAATTAGGTGCTCTATCATCTTAATTGTATTCTACTCCCAAATAAATCTTTACAATTTCCTGAACATTTCTGCCCAATTAAAACTTATAAGCGCAGTTACTAGCACGTCCAGTCAAACCAGATGCAGCAGCACCTAATGTAATAATTAACAAAATTCCTTCATTAAATTAACATATTTTAACACGCCATAAACGTGGTAACTTAGTTATTGCTGCATTTGAACCGCATCCGCCATGCTCTGTGATCTATAACGGTTCGATTAATTAGGATGGACCAAGGAAGCTGTAATGGGCATAGGATGTTGATGTGAACCCTTTTGGTGCGTTTATGAAAGAATATCTTCCTCAAAAGGAATGGTTTTGATTGAAGTTGAATTAGGAAGTCAAATGTTGTGGTATTTTGATTGTTGATTGATGAACGAGGAGTGAGATTTTGTGATAAGATAATATTATTTTCACTGTTTTATAAGAAGTATTGTTTAGATGCTAAAGTGCTTATTTGTAATGGCTGTCAATTCTTCTATAGGAAATCCTGTTAGTGTTAATGTAGGTATTTTAGTTTATTTTACACTTCTAACTAATTTCCTACTTGAAACACAGCTAAAAATACACCCAACAATAGTATCAGACAAGGCTTTTTATATTTATCGTGGTATTTCCACAGACCGAGGTGCGTACAACCTTGGCACTGAGTTGTGGGGTCGATTACACGCGATACCGAACATTTGTATGCGAAACATGCGTGGCGAGGTGTACGCCGGGAAACTTTTGGGCTTCATTTCCGGATTATTTGGTTTATAAATGAATTAAGTATTGTTTTATTTATGTTGTTTAAGTACCTAAAAATATATAATGGATTAACAACATTGTTTGAAAAATTCAAGCTATAGGTAAGTAGATTCCTACGTACAAAAAATATTTTCTATGGTTTTACTTAGAATCGTTTGTACTTCAATTCTTTATTTTATAAGTACTAAAAGTAAGTCTTTGTTTACCAGTTATAACAATGTGTCGAGAAACCGCATCGCGACTATAATCGATTTTCTTCAGTTGACATTTTATGACTTTCGCGGTAACACACATTCTTAGGTTTCTGCGCTCACACGGTTTTCCTACAATAAATATACGTAATAGAACGATGTTTTTATTTCTGAATATATATGATAGTTAAAAGAAAAAAACTCTTTATTTTTAACTTTTATACAAAATGATTTTTCTCCATATAAAATGAAAATAACAGTAATTTTCCCTGATAACCAAAAAAATACAAGAAATTGAATAAGTTACGTTTGTACATTCCTAATAAGTTGTACTTATGTCACTACTTAATGTCATTCTAATGAACTATTGTTGTATAACATTCACTAATCACCATCACCAAGGCTGTAAGGTCAATGACCTTAATCCATAGACAAAGTCAAACTAATGTGACTTTAAAAAGCCATAGATAATTCATATGGTGGTCATAAACGGAAGTCTCGTCCCAATATTACGCGCAAAAAACCGTCTGTACGTGTGTCATACGAATTGCATGAAACGGGACTCGAATGCGGGATCGATCGTTTAGCTTAGCAACCTATTGGAAAATATGATAGCTGGTTTTTGTCAAGAGTATGGCTGTGGTCAAACAGAGAACGGCTGAATCAATTTGCTGAAATATGGAGAAATAGCTTGTTTCTAGCGTTGTCTTATTCTTTATAACAAGTTCTAGAACTGCATTATTTATTTACCTAAGAAGGTAACTAAGTATTTGTAGCCTGAATCATAAGGAAAAAAAATATATAGCTCAAATACTATACCTACTATAGGTATGCAATCGTAGTCATTGTCATGACATCAATACTGGTGAAGTAATACATAGTATGCTATCTAATCTCTGGCAATTCTAGTAACAGTTGTTTGAAAATCCAATGACCAATAAGCACTCCTTTCTTTTACAAAGAAAAATGTACAATATCATCATGTTTATAAAATAAAGGACCAAAACAAATACAACGTTTTTACATGGCAACTCGAAATAAAGTTAATAGTAATTATATTCAAAATCGCATCGTATAAAAGGTCATACAATAAAATACACATACAACAATAAGTTATAAAATATACCGTGATATCATACTACGATACTATACCCTATGGAATTCTTAGATCTATTAGGATTCTCCTCGCGAAACGCTCACAGTCTCAACAATTATACCAAGACGCCTATACACGACCACTGCATACAAAATGCGTTTTCAATCACGTACATTAAATATATCAGTAACCATTGTCGATGATCTTGAAGCTTAAATCAGTCAGGTGCAACAAAAACGCAATGCATGACGTCCCATTTGTAAGTGTCGCGCCAATAGGCATTAGCTTTCAGCTCGCGTGCAAAATCTCCGATCTCACTGTCCAATATTCAAAATAGTTTCACTAGCAATTTCAACTGTTTTCTCTAGGGATTAGGATTGATTTTTGTTTGTGTTCGTCTTTTATTTTTATTAGGGACGTGCGGCTATTGTGTTCGGTAAAATTGTTTGAATATCAGTTTTAATATAAACATTATAATAGTTTTATAGCTCATAACCTTTACCTTCCTGGAAACTAGCGGAAAACTAATAAAAAGATTTTTATAGGCCGTTGGATTCATGCATGATTTTGAAAACTAAAATAGATGCAGTAAAATACTAGAAAACCCAAGAATTTGATCATTAAAATGGCCAATTAAAAGAATAATCATAAAGCGTTCCAATAAATTAATTTTAGCGAAGTATTCTCGTAACTATTTTGCTAAAGTAATAGCCAATCAAGTAGCGTTATTAGGTTTACCGCCAGCGATGTCGCGGCTTGGAACGCTAAGTTAGATAACATTCACACAATACTGAAATTTTCCACGTAATCTACACATTTCTTTGGATTTTCTTGAGTTTAATGTTTGACATAAGACGTGCTTAAGTAACGATTTTGCACTACATTTCAAAATTGAAAGATGAGTGCCAACAAACGACTAGCCGATTTCTCGTCCCGTTAAAAGAAAGAATTTTCCGAATCTGTTCAGTAGTTTCGGAGCCTTTAGTGTACAAACAAACAAAAAATGTTTCCTCTATAGTATAAAAATTCAAATCGTGCAAGCTCTATCTATCAAACTGAATTACTCCATCATAAGTGTCAATAGACTATTCAGTTTTTCTACAATTTCCAACACATACTTAATCGACTATTATTATTTATACCCACGTAAGTTTCCATATGCGGCCACAGATTATATAATAGTTACTACGTAACAGATAAATCACTCCATACAAAAAGTCCATACCTACTGTTATAAGCACCTACAAGTTCCCCAACTACCTACAAATCTAGCTGCGTTATAAAATGAACCTTAAAAGCTCGAGCGCTTGATTGTTATTCCAATGCGATAGCGCACAGTTCAGTGACCGCAACCGTGCCAAGGGTTGCTTCTTATTTATTAATATTTAAGTAGAAAAACAAAGTTACGCTTATTTTAAGATAGCCTTTTAAAACTGAGTTTTAAAATAAAAGTAATATCAAGAATATTTTTCTACCTACTTATACTCGAGATGTGTTTTGATCTACAAAACTCACAATACAGTTCATATAACTAAGTAGGTATCTAAAGTAAAATAAGTACCTAATGATCTCTGTTGTTAAAATCATAAAGTATCTCTAGATAAGTATTAATTTATTTAAAAAAAATGAATTACTAGATAAGTTCATAAATATAAAATGTTTCTAAATCTTACAATAGTCGCATATAAACCAACACAACTCAAAATAATCCATCAGTTTGTTAGGTAGCTTAAAACCTAATAAAACCAAAACAGCATAACATGCCACGAAATAAAAAAATAATATTGGAACGCGCGGTGCGTGTGACTATTGAAAGCCCTGTGCCGCGTGGGGCTACCGGTAACCCAGCGAGCGGTAGGCATTTATCGCGCGCAAGTACGTCGAGTGAAAGAGGCCTGATGCGGCGCAGAAATATTTGCGCGTGACTTTATGTGACAGGATTGACATTTCATTGGCGCGAAAAGTGCGTGAGAACATTTTTCCACTCTAGTTGCGATATATCAAGCATTTTGAAATTATAGAATAATTGCACTATGTATGTGCTTTCGACAATGAATAGACGCGCCGATTTAGAAATACGTAGACAGTATGCAATCGCTTTCCGTGGGATTTTCCAGCGATTATTAAAAGTGTTAACAATAGCCCAAAAGTCGTTTATTATGCTAACTGACAATTTGATTTTGAAATTTTGAATTTGTCTTACAAAATACTTAGTTATTTTATTTATGAAGTAAATGGCTTCATTGATCGAAAAAGGTCATTTAATTATCGCAAAGGACAAACAAACAAGTAAAATGAATTTTCCAACTGAACACCACTCTTGCAAGACTAGCTTCATTACCAACACTTCTATTAGGTTAACTTCTTTGACAAAACATTTAATCTAAACCTAATAATCGACCGCAAAATTAGTGACATCGTCCTCTATCTAATCTACTGAAGGAAATGACGAAAACACAAAACGCCTGTCATAATTCTATGTAGTAATCCGACAGGCTACAAAATACTGCCCATGACACAAACTCTTGTACCTCCTGAGAACATATAACCAACCGGAACCGACACCATCATTCAGTATGCGCACAAACACACGCACTCATGTGTTCAACAGACTAAGACCGGGCTGGGGCGGTGTTCCTTTGACAGAACTTAAGGCACGCTAGTGGCGTGTCCAGTTGGTTAGGTGCTCCAAGTCGTGCCCGCATATTGCAGAGCGACATCAATTACACATTTGAACATGTGACACTTTCACTCAAACCACATCTGGTTTGTTTTGAGACATTTACTAGACCAATTTAATTACATCAACGACCGGATACAATATAAATATGTATTATAGGCAGCTTTTGAAACGTGGGATGTAGACATCACGCTGTAAATATTTCAAGAATAAAGGTTTATGATACAATAAAAGTATTTTAAAAATCAGAACTGAAATATATAAAATTCGCCTTAGGAATTTGGTTACTCACAAACTTTATCAAGGCCATATAAACCCACTTTTTTCCCGCTAAATAATTCTAAAATATATGTTGCTCCACTTTTGTGGTTTGAATGACACAGAAAACCCAATATAATAATTCTATCGAACTGTCTACGCCTCCTAATTCTCATAAATTCATAAGTCTATGCAACTGTAGTTGTCAACTTGATCGATATACGAGCACACAACGCAATGTCTAGGTTGTCAAGATACAGATAAATAGAGTTGTGAATATGTAGATTGGTTCCTGCCCACCTAGTTAGATAGACATGGAATTCTAGCTTGACTAATGGACACTATTAATAGCAATTAAAGAGGACGTTGAGAATTAATTTAAGAAAGTAAGTGAATTGCAATTGACGGTAAAGCCTTTGGTTATATTAAAAAGTAAAATTTTAAATTTAAAATTGCTTGAAATAATTAATTAATTTGAAAACTAAAAAGCATTGTTATTGCATATGTATTTTAGTATGCAAATTCTAGCACAAATAATTAAAGTTTACACATATTTGTTTCCAAACTGTATAATGGTTTATTTTAGCCAAAACGGTGCAATTTTGGCGTTTAACTTTCTATGCGATTATCATCGTGTTGTAAGATATAATTGTCCTTTGTTTTAGCACGCGACATCTTGCATTTGTTTGCTCATTTTAGCTTAGTTAGATATGAAGAAATTTTGAAACGCACACAGAAATGTATAAATATATTTTTGGTCATTTACTGACCATGTGATAAAAGAGATTATATCCTATTAGATTGAAGATTCGAAGACGATGATCGGAAGCACAGAATGCTATTGGGAATTAATCGATAAAAAAAACATCTTGAAAACACACTTTTGCAGTAAAATTATCACGAAGCCCAGAGTGCTAAGTTTGACCCTTTCTTTATAACTATTAATCCAATTCTGAGTACGTGGTTGTGAACACGTATCATATTATTAGTAACGAGGGAAAATACTGCATTTCCCTATTTTCCTTTATTTGTGAATAAAATATAGCTATTTTACAAGTGAATGCGGTTAACCAATATTTTGTGAATAATAGTGGTTTGTACCTACATTTCATCATCTAGACAGTTGTCAGTACCTACTACAGAACTGTGTTTTTAAAAATACTCCACAAAATGGTTTTGATTTATTATCCTTTTCGTTCATTTATGTAGTACCTAACTATTGTTTGAAAACAACTCCAGTTTGGGAATATTGCACTAATTTTATTTATTTTATTAATTTATAAATTAGTGCAGTATTAATTATAAAAACCTCAATATCTTAAAACCTTTAACTGTCACGAAGCTTCCCATGCTCGATAAAAATAATAAAAAGTTTGTCAGCCATCTTACTTTTGCATTCTTCGGAACTCGTTTCAGGTAACTTACGACGGTATTACTAAGCCATTCGCAGAACTTTACAATGTATTAAACTTGTACTTTCACTGAACACTGATAATTTTGTGATAAAAGATATCAATTGATGTAATAAAGGAAATCATTTTATATTGTAAAAGGTTGTTTAATATAGGAAATATTTAAGGAAGTTTAAAGACTAAATAAACATACAATACTCTGAACATAATTTAAATGCTACAATACTTTGTATTAAAGCAAAGGGTTCATTACTTCATTTCCTTAATTGATGCAATTAACGCTAGACTCGTAATAGGTCCATTCATCTATTCATTTATGCATATACACCCTCCTTAGTAAATAAAGTTCAATTATCAAGAGAGGAAAGAGAAGCTTTATAAAAGTACTACACTTACATACATACAACAGATATTATATAACACACGAGCATATATGCTTAAAGCTTCCCCATGAACTACAAATCATCGTATAAAGAGATAGGCACTCAAAAGTCACATTATTCAACATATACCTACAATCTAAAATGTCGTCCAAAATGTGCCAAAGTTAAAGCTCGCGTCTCGCAAATATCGAGCGGCCACTGAAAACTGTCCAATTCCTTTCAATTAGCTAATTTCGTTGTTATTACAGACGCACGTCGTGCGTCTTTTGTTTAACTGAACCGCTTCTTTCTGGTAATAACGGTTACTAACACAATTGCTCGCAGTTTTGTTCATTTGTTTCATACAAGACATTGATACTTTAATTTTGATATAACGTAACTTGTTTTGGTGGTAATTAAAAGATATTGGTAGTACCAAACATTGAAAATGATAAAGATTATAAGGTTGAGGATTTTATGAATGACCAAATGTTATTATTAGTTATTAGTTTAAATGTTATAATGGTATCTAGCAGATATGATGAAGCTCTTGTATAGGATTAATTCAAGAACTATGACTAGTGTCTTAGTAAGTACCCAAAAGGTTCGGTATAGGAATTCAATGAACACTAGAAAAGCAGCTGGCAGCAAGCAAATTGTTAACCGCAACAGTTCAGACACTAAAATATACGAATACAATATCACGATCTCCTTTGCAGCTAGCGTAAGTGCTTGTGAAACGTTGCATTCCTACAGTTACTAAGTTTAAGATACAAACAGGTACATAAGTACCGCTCATACTTAGAAATGGTCAGAGTCCTTTAAAATCTGTGGAACGTGGTTGTAAAATACAAACGGAGTGTAAAGAAATCAATAACGAAGTCCAAAGAAATGAAGTCAAACAAAAGAATAATAAATAGTATCTAACGTTGTGCAATGAAGAGCATTGATAAGAATAATTATTTGTTTACTAAGTTCCAAGTGATAAGATAGGGATAGTTTCGGTCCGATGTTAGGAAAAGTACAACGGTCATAATTCATCGTAATTTGTGACACAATTTGGTGTCACATAGGATGCCTCACACTGATTACTGTGTTACAAAAAAAAAATTTTGTTTCTTATAATGTAGCTACTTCATACAGAAGTAACTAATGCAAAAATGTTAAAACTTCATTTCCAAAGGAACAGTGCATATTTGACATAGTAAACAAGTGGAAATCCATGACATATATGACAAAGTCACGCAAGCGGTGGGAATGCGATGCGTGTACGCATGAAAACGCAGCGACTATTTACATTGCACGCTGTTTTACAAATAGATCACCAGCTTTTTCTACTAATGATTGCCACTTGAAGCTATATTTATGGCTGCAGAAACTAATTCTATTATCGATACCAGCTTTCTTTTTCCTTTATTGAATGGTGTAACGATAACCATTTTTGTTCGAATGCAATCGATTTTCGCATCATTTGCTTCAATTGAATCAATTTCTGCATTACCATTAATATTGGATTCATCGTTTTTATAGTTATGGGTCATAAGTCGACTCTCTCTAGCTTTTTCATGGAATAGAAACTGAATTTCCAATCTTAATTTAGACTGTTTTACAGTTGTCGACAAATTACTTGCTCCGAAGCTAATGATTTACGCTTGTCAAAACGTATGAACAACACATTCTTCGCATGCGCGAGGCGTCAAATGGCTGACTTCAGAGTGGCAAAATTATATGACGAAGTACCGTAACTATGTCGTTATTTCCTTGTTAAGCGTCTTCCACAGGTTGTAAGTCAGGTTGAGTGTGACACACTCAATTACCAAATGAGGAGTGAGTAGTGAGTACCTCAGGAATCTCTGGACATAGGAAGACGTTGAGTAATGAATCCTTCCTCAGTGGGGTCGGCTGGCAGCTGCTACCAATTGAGACAAATGAACTCGGCGCCACGAGATCGCTATCTGACCCTACAGTACTACGCTTTAGTAGTTTAGTACAATCTTTCCTTCAACGCTGACAACTGCGCAGTATGATTGTGCTTTTGGGTGAAGGTAATTTGATTTGGATCACAACAGCCCTTCAATACACTGCAAATGTTGAGATTAACATACCTACTAAGGCTGCAGTAGTGCCTGCAAACTCCAATTTGTAATAATAATGACCTATTTTTGCATGTTCAACACACATAGGTATTATTGTCTCAGCCCATTAAGCTTGTGTTCCAGGGAGTTCCCCACTGTTTCACGACGGGGAGAGTTAGGGCACTTGATAATTTAGCTGTTGGGTTTATCGAGTAACAAATGAATGTGGCGCCACGCTTGATAGCTATCTCAACACTCACTAGTCTAATTCAGATAATCTAAACTTAGAACTGTCTGTGTAATTACTTTATTTGAATAACGTTTATTGGTGCACTGAAATAGGTTGAAGTTTAAATTAAGATACATTGATGGTTTGTTTAGGAGAATTGTTTCTTACCAGCTGCTGCACTTTCATGTGAGTTTTAATACAGAATCGTGTGGTTGAAAATTATCCTTCTTGTTAATGAAGATCACGTTAATTATTTCATCAAGTTTCAGTATCAGTGACTGTCTGATTATTTTATTTCTTTCGTCACTTGCATAAGTATTATTCACAAACACAACTACTTATATTTTCCTGTTAATTGACCGAGGCAGCTGTTCAACCTGTGCAAATTGTGAGTCAACTGAACATAATTAATTGGCCACTGTGGCTGCAATCTGCGACTGCGCAAAGGTCACTTTTATAAGAACAATACTTACGTATCTACTTCCTGAGGCTTTGGATTAAGATAAACACTTTATCTTGATACGACTTTCAGCTCTACTTACTCAAAATACAATTAAAAGCATTGTCTTGCTCATTGATTACAATAATGCGTCCATTACTCTATCACTTACAGATTCAAGAGGCTTGAAGAGTATTAGAGCAGCAATGAATAATGGTTCTATTGATAATTCAGTGGGCGCGTTGTTTCAACAACATTCGCTTGCTTAGAAAATAAACTAGAGCAGTAGGTAGACTTGCTTACGTCTAACACTACACTTACTGATAAAGGCGCTTGCTTTGAAGATAAAGATCAAATTGACCGTGATAGCCTTTAAAGGTAACGCGTATTTGTTAACCACGAAATACAATGAAATGTTACTCCTACGCAAGTAATGAAAACGCTATACTTATCTTTGTTGGTAAACAAAGGAATTGTGAACAGGACATGATTTGTACCTCTATTACCTACATGTATGATGTCATATTGTAGCATAAGTGCATATGAGATGAAAATGCATGATGGGACTGACGTTATTAAAAGTAAATCTACAAACATAGAAGAACGTTATATTATAGATGTTGTTGTTATTACAGACGACAAGGAAAATCTTAATAAAAATAAAACTCGAGTACCTATATCTAAGAGATTATCGCTGAACATCTCAGCGAGGTTGTCGCAAATGTTAGGACAAGCAATTCTATTGTATAATCTAACAAGCATGAAGGAGCTGATGAAACAACAGCGGTCGATTAAGATTTACGAACAACTACTGTAAATAATCTCTTAATAGTCCCAAAATGGCTTGAAGCAAATATTTTAATAGATTTTGCCGCACGTCTGCCATAATCCGTAAGCAAAATATTATGATATAAATATTGTGTAAAGTTACAATTTTCTACGCCTTTAGGCACATTTTGTCATGAGTATTTTTAACTCCTCCCACTAAAAATATCGGAAGGAAATTGATAACAACTTGTGTGTTACCATCACAAGAGTCAATAATTCACTGAGTATTGCTGAAAGGTCTGTTATTAATTAATTAACCAACGCTAAATGGAAACTTGTTAATCCTACTCACAGCAGCTTATCTGTTCTCTAAACGGCTGCTATCAAAATTCAACTAAAGGGTTTAACCCAATTCGATGTTTGACCAACGGCGTTTATCTACATATTTAACCGGGAAACTAATAATATACTGTTATCTATCCGGTTGTTCAGCCTTGACTGCAAACGGATGCTGGTACAACGATGCTTAAATAAACTTCTAAATATATCAAATGCTTTCCAAGGACGATATGTTCACTGTTCACTGTTGCTATGAACTTTTTGGTGGTAATTGTTTGGGAAGTGAAGCACGTGATACTTTAGAATATTTTGAAGAATATAAAAGAAACTGTATTTTTAAGTGAGTATTCGTGGTAAGTTTTTGGGAGAAGATATGAGGAGATAATAATATTATTAAAATTATTTGTCCAGCCAAAGGAAACATTTAAATACACAATTCAGACAATAGTTTTAGAAGCCAATTAGTAACATAAAATGGTAGAATTTCTCAAGGTTTCATTAACCTCCGCACACTATTGTTATTTTATATCCTCTTGTATTTAGTCAGTAAATACGTTGGTTCTCGCCGATATGAAAGCAAAAACTGAAATCTGAATTGTTCATTATTATAACTGTGGAGAAAGCATTTCTATCTTAAAGTAATCATCTCTATTACAGCTATTAAAACTGTAGAACTTTCCCAGGCAATTGTATAATTGAGACGACTGAAAATTACATCAATGATGAGACTAAAATCCTTCCTCAAAATGATAAATTGGAACCTGTGGAATCCAAATCAAAATCCGTGACCGTAGGTAGTACTGATACAGTGATAGACAATTTCAACAGGGCAACGTCCAGTCGGAATGTCCGAACGGAAGAGCGGGTGCATCGACGGCGCCTCGACATTGACGTAATAAAAATGTTCAAAGTCACTCCAATATTAAATATACGGTGATAACAAACTCCCCGGTGCGGCGTCACGGACTGCTGCCACGAGGAATGCGGCTTTCAATATTTACAATGATCAAACATTTTTGTGCATGCACGATAAACCGAGCCTGAAGCTATTTGAGATTTGGAAAAGAATTTCAATTGAAAAGAAATACTTTCGAAGAATGGATTGCATTCAATCAATCCCGTAATAAAACTCCCGGTACAACTACAAGTGCATTTGAAAATAATGAATCTCTTACTTTCACGCTCTTTAAACACGACCATCATTGTAACAATTATACAAACACAACACAGTTAAATAACAGCTTGTAACACAAAGCTATAATCGATTGCAATACCGTGTCATAACTGTTATTCTGTGTCATAGTTCGTCGTTTACGCCTAACGAATTCTGTTGATTGTGCATCACAAGTGTGCCATGAGAATGAAGCTCCGCGCCCTGATGACCTACGTACCGGTAGGCTTGGGAGCTCAAACAATTAAGTGAATGCTACTGAGACAATAACACCAAATATTTCGAATCATACCGACTGTGATGTTAAGAATGCAACTGTATTAATGAATAATAAGCAAGCATTGAACGATGAAAAATTGCGATTTTACATTCCAGAATATTTTATTGACCACACGCTATATTGCATGTTAGGATTATTCGATCAGTGTGCAAATAGTGATTTTATGCCACTTTCGCTTGTCACTTACAGGCATGTGATTTTCATGTGCTGAAGCAGATAATTGCTAAGACTGGTTCATAACTGAACGGCATAGAAATCGTGTGCTATCGACCCATTAAGAAATTGGTGATTCACGAAATGAATCATCGATCAATCTTGATGGTGGTAGTAAAATTCGCAGAAACTACTAAGTAGATCGTTTAAAGTTCACGACTGCGGGTATGATAAAGTGAAATTTTAAATTCAGAATGTCAATGAATTCAAAGAATCGATGCTGCCTAGAACTTAAGCCCCACCGAAAATTATTAGACTGAATCAAACAGGTTACTGTATTAATGATTACAGTGGTCAAATACCGAAATAGGTAGACCACTGTTCCTATTTCAGGTTTCTAAATCTCAGAATAAAAACGGATAACCATTATAGGTATCATATTAAGGAGAAGTAATAAATTACAATCAAGTCATAGCAGAACCAGTCAATAAATTAATAATCTTGCCTTCTAAAATTATCAATCCAATTTATTGATGTCAATCATAATTGATATGAAACGTCAAGAAGCCAAGTTATCAATTAAACAGCTGAACTAGGTCCAATTTACAGTGACAATACGAGCTGCTGACAGTGTCGAGAATGAAATGTCGCAAGAACCACCCACAGAGAGCGTGAGAGCCGCGCAGAGCACCATTGTGTCCCAACTGGTTCCCACATAAAAATATATGCAACATCCATCTATACTGGAGCAGAATGCAGAAATTGCGAGAATTGTTAATCTTTGCGAAACTCAGCACAATTTAGTATAATTGATAGAAAACCACTTCGGTCTTCACGGTGGACGTGTCAAGGCGAATTCCGAGAAGAGATTCAAAAAATATTTGATATGGGACAAGTTGCACTCAGAAGCGTGACCGGCCTGCGGCTGACAAACACGTCGTCTGTATTTTAAACATTAAAATTCTTAGGTGTGCACGTTTTGGTCCTAAGTAAACACTGGCAGGCCATCTCGACGAAATTCTATATCATAACAGACGTCGTCTTATCCCTGCTGATATAGATGCTTGCACAAGTAATTCTCTAATTACTGATAAGTGTCCAACCATATATTTTATTACTCTTTGTTTAAATATACCTGTTTCACCATGTGAAAATATTAATTGAGAAGACGAAGTAAAAAGATGTACACAATAATAGTTAGCTAATTTTGCCCGTTAAGTTATTATTGCGTTCTTCTTGAGCAAAACCGTAGCAAAAACATTGCCATGGAGGTTTTGACACTTGTTGATAATTTGCTACGGAGCCAACTGGACCACTTGAGTTTCAAAACTAATATTGTTTCATAACTGTATACCTACTTAACTGTATTAAAATTGAAATTCTAAGAATAATTTCTTAATCATACCTATCGCTTTATTTATTGAATTGTTTATGCCATGCCGGGAATCCCAGAATAATCACGTTAAGCATTTTGAAAGACTTCGGGAATTAACCAAGACAAGTATCAAGATTTATTGTTCAATTACATTCTGAGCAGTATTCATTCCCAAGAACATTTAAATAAGTTCGAATTGCTAATCAGAAGCACCTAATCAATGCACATTCATTATCCTGAGACTTATCGAAACTGCAGCGATTAACTTTACTACTGAACTCGATAGTTCAGTACAATTTGCAATCACAATTGCAGTTACTGCCACTTGTTTTCATTAACTCTTTTATTTACCTTGATGTACTTCCCTTAAAACAATTAACAAGTTTCTGGAAATCTTTTGTTTAATGCTAATTTATTTTAGCTTTGCGTAAGTGTTAACAAGAACAGTCTTCTTTATAGCCACATTTAATACACCCGAGAAGAAAATTACTTAGAGTTAAGACACATTAAAATTCAACGAGTTAAAGTATCCACTTAAAGAGTGAGATAACACGAAGACCATTGGTTGTAAAAAGCTCATGTCAATTTAAAGCAGATCGTAGGTACTGTAGAGGATACAAGTAAAACAATTAGGTGCCAGTGCAAAAGTACAAGCTTTGCTAAAGGATTAATTTTATTAGGATTCAAAGCGGAGGCCTTTCTTGGTATTTACACCTAACGCCTCTTCCATTATCTTTGTACCTAATTGATATTTACTTGGGATTCCGTAAACAATACTCGGTTGCAGCAAAGGGATGAATACAAATTCCAAAACAGGTTTAAAATAACCCAAAGCGTTAAGCGGTACAAAAAGTGTTAACAGCTTTGGATTCTAAAAGAGAAGAAGGGTCTGTGTTGAAGAATCTGGATCGAAATGATTCACCGAAATGGAGTGAAGTTTTGTCGCAATCTGCAGATGAATCATTTACTAGTGGTATTGAGAAATCGGGATAATATAGTATCAGCAACAACCAGAAACATATCAATTTTAGAGTTTTTAAATATGAAAGATTTTACAAACATCCTTTTAACAGAATTGAAATATGAAAAATAACATTACAAACAAAACCTTCGATGACATCAAACAAGTCAACGATGTTAGTAAACTCTAGAAAAGTTGCAAGGATTTCTGTAAATATGCATAAGTGTATGTAAATATCTTAGACCGGGATACAAGCGACTATTTCTGCAATTCTAATAGCCTATTCTTAAACAAACTTGAAAGGCCAACAAACAAGGCTACATAATTATTTAAAGAACATTCAAACTTCCTAAACTATTAAAAATAAAGTAAAACATTGTAAAACAGTTCCGGCCTCCGGATTGTATTTTACGCTAAGTGATAAAACAAAATCACAATAGACCATAAACTTGGTGCAATCTTGGAACATGAGATAGAGACTCACCTGAGTTAACTTCCAAAATAAGAGAACACTGATTACAGAGCCCCTCAGGGCGTTCACACATAAAAAGCTCCATAGCACATTGCACTTAAAATAATAAAGAGTAACGTCACTAGCACAGCGTGTTTTAACAATAAATCGATCGTACGCGCGCGGTACTTCGAGCGGCGCGACACGTGCGTCGCGCGCGGAGGTTCGCCGCGAAATGCCGCGGAATGCGGTCCCGCCTCCCTCCGCGAGCTACAGCCTGATGCTGCGCCTGCGACACTGCATACACGCTTTCGGCTTAATAGATGCATCATTATCATTATTTTCTTGTTTTGATTTGATATTTGCCAATGTATTGAGTAGTTTAACTTTATAAAGTTAAATAAAATTATAAATGATATTATTATTTTAATTAATAAAATTAATCTATTCAATACTAACTCAACTAAAATATATAAGAATATAATATGATATATTACGGAATATGATTTAAACGGAACAAAACGAACTTTAGATGAATCAATAATGGATTGATGCACACTGCTGCATTGAACACTCGTATTAAATACATCATTCTACTGAAAATTATGCAAAAGACAAAAAGTAAGTTAAAATTAACTTTTGATCCAAAGACCATCATTCTAAGAAATCACAATACATCAGATTGTTCAGGTATTGTTATTACACAAACTGCGATCACGTGGTGCGATAAGAGCGAGGGTGCGCGCGCGACTTCCCTAACAATACAATTAAATAATGAAACATAAACACAAGTCTCGTGAACTCCAATCAATATTTCCGTCACCTTGCACGGTACTCGAAGCTGTAAACTTCTTAATAGCATTTGATAAGGTGCGGCTTAGCCGATTGTTGCCAAAGAGCTAGCAAAACGAACTGTTATTCTTATTTTCAAATATATTATGATTTCTATGTTTATGTGTTGAATAAAATTGCATCTTAACATATTCTGAGACACTGCATGATGGGAATTAACATGGGGTTCCCCAAGGGACACAACTAGGACCCTTTTTCAACAGGATTCTTTGTCATACAATTTATTGATCTATTTCCGGTACTGAACAGTTTAATAAACTCCCAATTTACGCAAATGTAGTCATCGACATCGTTTAGCGAATACCAATATGCAATAAGTAGTAAAATCTATATCCGTGATAAATGTAACACTACCAAATACTTCGACTGAGTCACTTCAAGTACATAATACTAATTTTCCACCATCTTTATGGCGTTCACGTAACGTTTCGCCATTTTCCAGAGAGTGTTGAAGTTCGCGTAGAGGTATTCAAAACAACCGATGTTTTTGTTTTCTTTCACGTTTGGACTTTGGGTCATTTTGTTTTAAGTCTGTTTGGCGATGATGTCTGACGGTTTTACGGGGTAAAGGTAAATAAACGTACATTACCTACATAATTATATGGTTTGATATTGACTTAAATGACTATTTCAATCCCAAATGTCTTACCACCGATATTATACTTAGTATATCTTTATTTTCATCTGTATCCAATGTTACTTGGTTACATATGTAGGTTGGTACATTTGTCCATTTTGTTACGATGCCTAAATTAACAAAGGCTTATGAAAGTTACTAAGAGCAAATTGATCCGAGATACTGAGCAAATTGAACCGAGATATTCACACAGTTGTAATTCCTGCAATTACTCTCCGCTCTGGAGAGTAAACACCCTGCCCAGCCGATGACCTCTTTTCCCGAACCTCCTGATCCGGACACAGATATCCTCACAGTTACAGGTCGACACCTGGTTACAGCCATAGGCTCCTTCAGATGCGGCTCTGCAGGCGGCCTCGACGGCTTGAGTCCGCAACATTTAAAGGATCTCACCTGCCCAAGCGCCGGGGAAGCAGGTGAGTCGCTTTTGAAGGAGCTTACGGCCCTGACCAACCTTATGCTCTCCGGCAAGGTGGACGAAACCGTCATCGACGTTTTGTACGGAGCCAATCTATGTGCTCTGCGCAAAAAGGATGGCGGTATTCGTCCAATTGCCGTGGGGACTACTTACCGTCGTATGGTAGCCAAAATCTGCTCTAAATTTTGTAGTGAGGAAGTTTCGGAAAATTTCAGCCCTGCAGCTAGGTTACGGCTCGAAAGGGGCTGCGAGGCTGCCGTACACGCCCTGTCGACCTACCTAAATCATGGGAAAGGAGATGTCATCCTGAAGGTTGACATCAAGAACGCCTTCAACTCGGTGAATAGGGACACCTTGCTGGCAGAAGTCAAAAAAGAAATACCCAAAATTTACAGTTTTCTTTGGCAATGCTATAGATACCCAACAAAATTATTATATCGGAACAACCTGTTAGAATCCGCTGTTGGCTGTCAACAAGGTGATCCACTCGGGCCTGTGATTTTTAGTTTGGCGATTAACCCATTATTCGGCAGCTAAATTCTGAATTTAACTTGTGGTATCTCGACGACGGGACCCTGGGAGGCAACAGAGATACTGTTCTTAATGATTTAATTTTCCTAAAGATAAATTCCACGACATTGGCCTCGACCTCAACCTATCTAAATGTGAACTTTTATACCCGACTCGACTGACAGACAGACTATTCTTCAAAATTTCCTCGCAATAGCTCCTGAAATTAAACCGATAGACCAAAGTTCTCTTTGCCTCCTTGGATCGCCTATACTGGAAGATTCATTTTCGGATTTTATTGAGAAGAAAATTCAAAATTTTAATGATGTTTCGGAAAGGCTACTCAAAATTAATATGCATGCAGCCATCACCATCATACGGTACTGCTGTTTTGGACCAAAACTTACATATAACTTGCGTGCTTCCCATTTATGGAAGCACACCAACCTTTGGACAAAATCGACGAAATTATAAGACATACACTATCATCCATTTTAAATGTGGCCTTGGACAGTGGGATGAGCCGCTCTGCAGAGTAATACGGAAAAGTTTAATCGATACGTCAATGACTTCTGCAGAGCGAGCGCGCCTACTGGCTGTGGGTGAATGGGAGTCGGGTCTATGGCTTTGCACTTCCGTCCTCAAACACAGGCACCATGTTTGATGACACCACCTTCAGACTCGCCGTTTGCCTCCGACTAGGTGCTCCATGCTGCTCTCCTCATCGCTGCCACTGCGGGAAGCTGTCAACAGCCTCGGTCACCACGGCCTGTCGTGCAGCCGGAGTGCCGGCCGCATACCACGACATGCCAACATAAACGACGTGATCCGTCGCGCTCTTGTTGCCGTCGGCGTGCCAGCCGTACTCGAACCAAATGGCTTGGCACGCGACGATGGCAGAGACCAGACGGCATGTCGCTATTTCCGTGGAAGGTGGGTAGGACTTTAGTGTGGGACGCGACATGCGTCGACACTCTTGCGCTATCTCACCTTCCGGAACTGCATGTCGTGCTGGCTCCGCCGCTGCACAAGCAGAGAACCTCAAGCGGCGCAAATATAGTAACCTTATAGGCAATTACATGTTTGAGCCGTTTGGGGTTGAAACTCTAGGCCGTGGGGTCCGAGCGCCCACCTTCTTGCCAGGGATATCTCCCAGCGCCTGGTTGACACTTCCGGGACCCAAAGGCTGGCTTTATTTCGCACAGAGGTTGAGCATTGCCATCCAACGTGGCAATGCTGCCAGTCTTTGGGTACATTACCCAGTGACAGCGATGAGGAGCAATTTTTGATGCCCTATATTAGTTTTAAGTTGTATATTATATAAGTTTATTTTATTTTCAATTAATGTAAATAATTACTAACAACTTAAATTCACAAGAAACGCATCCAGCTGTTTAAATAATTTCATCATTTAGCCCACCCAGTTGTCTCGAACAATGGGCTCCTTAAACAATACCATGGCATGCTGAAACTGCGCCACTGAAGCGTGCGCGGGCGCCGGACATGCGTCGCCGGATACACCGCCATCTTGCGATTGAAACTTGAACTTGTAATATGAACGTTTAAAGTTTGGTTCTCTTGAAATAAGCACGAATTCTACCCATATCTTGGTATTCAAATCTCTGTGTCTATCAAACCAATTTCTCTTTTTTATTTTTACATCTTTAGTTTCTTAATCTATTTCGATCGACTGAATAAAAGTAGCCTTCCTCGATAAATGGGCAGTCTAACACTGAAAGTGTTCTTGATATTACACCTGAAGTTACCGAGATAACGAGAGCCTTCAACAGAACAAACTATGCCTTAGTTTGTAAAGATACTATATTCTAGAAGCCACTCCGAAGTGTTACTATCTAGCACCAAAATAACGGATCATTTGAAAAATAGCAAAATAAAAGACTAGGAATATAAAACATCTAATGACCTGCAGAGTATAAATGTAATCTTAGTTTTAAAGTCAGTAATAGTAAAAATCCTTTGTGTTTAATCGCGGAAAATAGTACAAAACTACTTAGACTATTAATAGAGGAACAAAAGCGGCAACAAAACCTAATTTTCCTTGTTGGAATAAGTATCAATAGAAATGTTCAATGATAAAGACAACTACATATGTAGGTATTCTTAGCTTTGGTAGATAGTTTAGTTTCACGAAAGCGATGAGCCATGCTTATTTGTGTGAAAATAAACATCACTTTATGATGATGATTGAGCATGACTTGGCGACTAGGCCAATACAAAGTACTCCCGAGCTTACGCATACAAAAACAAAGAGCATGTATGCACAAACTTAGGACACATGTATGGATTACAAGCTCTCGTGAAATCAAACACCTATACCAGTGCAACATCCGTACAAAATTGCGTGTATCGAGCTTCTAAAGAGTCACCGGGACCCTGAGAGTAAAATAACACAGAAGGACATTATTCAGCAAGAGTAGGACCTTTCATTTGCTATTCACTACAAACGAACATATAAACCTCAATATACTTATAGTTATTGCAACAACCCTACAAAATTCCACCATCTTACCTATACAACGGCAAGCGCAATGAAGGCACTGTAAAACACGAAAACTTGCTTATCCAGCCATCGCATCATAGTCACATGAAACACATAAAACGTGTCCGCATACTGAACACAACTAAAATAGACACAAATTACACACTAACACACAACTCATCATTTTCCTAGTTGGAGTTTTCCGGTGTTGATAATTATGTAGATATCTAGTTGTTGTCTGATGCAGGCACTATAAGTGGTGTTCTATTATTTCTGACAGTTAAGTAGGTTCTCGACTACGTGAAGAGCTGTTCAAAATATCTTTCAAAAATTTCCACGAACTTTTTCCACTTTAGGTACAATATAATATCGTTTATCGATTTAACAGTGATCGATTAAAGAACCTCCTTATTTTCAGGAAAACGTTAAAAATGCATTCAGTTTATTTATTTATCTATTTCGACCCGAAAAACTTTAAAGAGCATTGTCAAATCATAAATAAATTCAACGCAAGACGAGGTCGCCGCGAAAAATGGCGTCCACAAAAATCTATTACGTTGTTATTCTCTTTGAATTAGGAATGAGAAAAACTTTAATTGCGGTAAAGCTGTGTTTTGTAAAAATAACTAAATTAGCGGTACCCTATGTTACTAAAGGTTGATTAGAATTTTATTGGAATCATCTTATTAAATTGCTTTAGGATGAACAGGTATATCATTTAGAGGTTTTTCTGTTTTCATGCAGAGGACTGAAGAGTTTAATATTACTCAGTTCGCAATACATAGAAAGAGGAAAGGAAGCTTTTGTCCTGCGGTGGAATGGAACACCACGAAATGAAATAAACAAAATAAAATATTGTTACATACAAAGTCGCTCATAAAATATATAGACACAGTCAGGAAAATCCAAAGAAATGATGATTCATTTACTATTTATTTCTATGATGGCGTTTTCCAAGTCTGTTTTAAATTAAATATTATCGCGAAAGAATCAGTGTTATTTCAATGTTTTGTTTTGAGTACGGTTTTAACATTAACCTTGCTTGTATTTTTACTCGTTATATCATTCGTCACACCTCGCATATGAGTAAATGAGCGAAACAAACTCTTGTAGTGTGACGGCTGACGAGTTTCCTCTGTACGTTTACATTTACATACACCTATGTAATAATAATGACTATGTATTTGAAAAGACACTATGACTGTTCATCTTAGGTCCAAATAATACTTAATAAGATGAAGTCATTGTAAGTCAAACTGCCAAACGTCGGAACTACTCCACGCACCTTGATAAAAGTAGCCCAAAGCCTTTCTCGATAAATTGTCTAAGATAGACAATTTGGTTGTGGGCTAGGATCTGAAGAGTCTGAAGAGATTAGCTATTTCAAAGAAACAAATATATATATTGATAACCCAGACTTCAACATCTCGCTCTTGGTAATGTAATGCATAGACACACGTCACTGACGAAACCGCAAAAATATTTTCACGTCTTTAGACTCAGGCATGAAGCACCTATCTATAAGTTCGATAAATACCGTTAAAGGAATTTTACTCCACATTCCAATAACCGAAGTACCATTTGATTGCGCCAGCGCCGATCGCAACTCCAGTTTCTATTAATTATCAATTCAAATAGTTTCGTATCCTTTACATTTCACCATATTTTGTAGCAATCAATGCTTTATTATGGATTATGAACAAAAAGTGAGATTACTAAACAATGAACAACAAATAGATGTTTCCTGGATGTCTGCTTCCTTGCTGTATTGGACTCGGTCAGATTGGTTTATATGGAGGTTCCGTACATAATCTAGTCTTACGCTTAGACATTTATCAATTGGGTCTTTCCTAGATTCCTAAATCATTTCCTAAATGAAAGTAGGCAATCAAGAATATCCTCAACCAGCAAACCATCATCTCTTCTTAAGCAGAGAATTAATATTTTTCACTGTTCTTCTCGCTTATTGATTTAATTGTTGTTCAGTGGGCCGATTCCGGTGGCACTGCAATGCATGGTCGACCCGTGACGGGAGTGGTGCGAGCCCCGAACACCACGTCAATTAATAAAAGATCTTGGTTTGCTTAAGTTGTATTAATAGACCACATCATTATAGTTTTAGAATGTAAGCAGGAATTTACAAAACCGACTTCATGAGTCATTAAAAGAATGTTTGACATTGTGGTAAACAATACAATTTCCACAAGATAATCTCGTACTATTTAATAACAGAGTAATTAGCAGCAATTACATAACACTACGATATCAAGGAACCCTAAGCGCGGTATTATTTCGGAGCATCCTTGGCGGTCACGGTGGTGATCGCGTTAATACCATTACGAGTCCATTACCGACACATACAAGACTATTATTTAAAAACTATAAATTTCAAAGCACTTACGACGTAATAAGAACTTGCTTTGTCATTGTCACTATGTTTTTGGAAAATTAAAATTAATTTTGCAAAAGGGGTCTGACGTCAATCGGAAAATAAAAATGTTGTTTTTCTGATTTGTATTCGCATCGTTATGTATTATTTAAAATACTTTGTTCAGCTGTTTACATCGCAATGTGGAGGGTCCATGTAACGGCAAATTAAAGCAGATAATTTACATGAATTTTATTATTACTACTGTCTTACCTTGATCTTCTTAATAAGCAAGATACATCAGACTAATCGTTGCCTTAGCAATAAGATATATTTCAGGTAGAAAACCTTAAAACAAAAAGCTATCTATCTATCATCTTTAATTGATAAGCTTTACAGAGACTTGTTAACAAGATTATTTTAAAAATACATTAAGTAAGTAAGTTTTAATGTTCAATTAATTCATTTTATTAAAACTTAAGTCTACTTTGGCAAAATCTTTCTTGCACCGCCATAATATATCTACAGCATCCCACATACATATGTACATACATATATTTTTCTGATCCAACAGACAAACTGTTGTATACAGTTTTGTTGGACGCTTTGTACCTTTAGAACATATAATGTACCTGTAATAAGAAATAAATAAATAAAAATAAAATGTTGCTCAATGTATAAGCTAGCCAAATTAGTTAAACGTCAAGTACTCATTTTGATCTTAAATATTTTTAATCAACTGAAAAGCTTCTCTCGTCGCTGGCATTGCTTATGGTAATTGTGAAAAATATCCTAAGCAATATTACAATGTTGGGCGGAGCATCGCCAACAATTGGAACGAAAGTGCGCAGTCGATTAATTTCCATCTTTGAGTCTATTTTAACATATTACAGCTTTTAGTGTTGCCCAGGCCCAAGAAGCAAAGAAAAGCATTTTCAATTAATAGGTAAGTGTCTGAATTCCTGGCTTGATTGATCTTAACGAGAAGGGTCTAGTCTAGAGTGCCGCAAAATATTTTGCCATTTTTATTTGACCGATAATATATGTATTAGAGAAGCGTTATTTCTCAAATACATGAGTCTTTTATGTCATACAAGAGTCTTTAAACATAAAAAGAACAAAAGAGAGTACATAAGATAAGTAAATAAGAGAGTACATAAGAGGAGTACATAAGAGAGTACATAAGAGGAGTAGATAAGAGAGTACATAAGAGGAGTATATAAGAGAGTACATAAGAGGAGTACATAAGAGAGTATATAAAGGAGTACATAAGAGGGTACATAAGAGGAGTACATAGGAGTACATAAGAGGAGTACATAAGAGAGTACATAAGAGAGTACATAAGAGTACATAAGAGAGTACATAAGAGAGTACATTAGAGAGTACATAAGAGAAATGTATAAGGAAGGGTAGTACATAAGGGGAATATAAGGTGGTACAGGGGTACGTATAGACTTCATAAGAGGAGTAGATAGGAAGTACATAAAGGGGTACAAAGGTAGTAAGTACGTTTTCTCGTCATAATAAAGGTAATGTTTCTCGCGCTTATGATCAATTCAACATAATCGTACGACGCGATCATGACAAATGACGGCTCATTGTATCGGTCTGATTGAGCAGCTATTTCGGTAACAGTATGCCATGCCCTGATAATATCAGTGATTTACTTACGCTTGGCTATTACCTGTTTACGAGTAAACGTAATTGGTAATAAGCAACAGTGGTTGATTTTATTGTCATCATTATTTTACTATAAATAATGTTGAAGTATCAATTTTTTTCCTGTTGTCATCATTTAAATTCGACTTGGATTTTTATTGAGAATACTTTGGCTCTATGAAGTCGTGGTGACCTAGCGGGTAAAGAGCCAACCTCTCTCGATTATGAGGGCTTGGGTTTGATTTCAGGTCAGGCAAGTACCAATGCGACCTTTCTAAGTTTGCACGTACTTTCTAAGTATATCTTGGCCACCAATGACGCGTTTCGGATGGCACGTTAAACTGTAGGTCCTGACTATCATTGAACATCCATGGCAGTCGATACAAGTAGTCAGAAGCCAGTAAGTCTGACGCCCCAGTCTAACCAAGGGGTATCGGGTTGCCCGGGTAACTGGTTTGAGGAGGTCAGATAGGCAGTCGTTCCTTGTAAAACACTGGTACTCAGCCAAATGCGGTTAGACTGGAAGCTAACCCCAACATAGTCGGGAAAAGGCTCGGGAGATGATGACTTTGGTTGTATCTATTCTATGGAATGTTTATATTCATTTTACGTTAGGAAGAAAAAACATGTTAAAAGAAAGCAACACCAGTGCTTCTGAATTACAAAGCCTTTAAAATAAAGTATCAACTAAAGATATTATCTACACATAAAATAGTGCTATCTACTGCTGGCAACAGCAAATAACTCCTTCCTGTTAGGAAACTGATATGCGTACGTGTAATTATATTGTTTTTACGTTGAATACTAATTGGTTAATTATCAATACGGTAGCAATGGCTTGCAAGAAACTTTCTCACCGCTGCACTGTAACTGCAACATTCTTGTGATGGATTCATGTAATGTCCGGAAATCAGGCCATGTTTTTATTTGTTTTATTTAGCTACCTATAGATTCAAATCAAATCACTTTATTTGTTAACACAAGTATGAGGTTTATAGGTCTTGTTTTTATGTTAAATCGCATAATGATACTTAGTTCTAATTGAATCTAGGATTTTGGTTTGAGAATCAAAATATAGTACGCAAAATATTATCCTTGGGTACTTATCATAATCCAAAACGTAATTAAATAACAGCTTTAAAACTTGAAGAATTTATACACGAATGTTTAATCGCAAGTCTATGTTATTTCTTAGGCTCTAAATTATTAGGTATATGTGTACCTCATTTAAATCAGTTCCGCAGTGACATCTTGATAGCAGGACAGTCAGACAGTACATAAAAATAAGCATTTACAATATTATTATTCTCATAGTATGTCCTACTTATAAACATACCGATTCCCACCGATAGTTCACAGTGTTCACAATTTATTACAAATTACTTCCTCGGCCGGTGTTTAGCGTCGTTTAATTCACAAATCACGCATTACGAGCATTTCCTTTCCGAAATATAAGGCCGATGACACGGGATGTCTAGCTAATGTTGGGAATTTATTAATAAATAATATACCTACTGGAAATTAGTTATTGGGAATTAGGCTTTGAGCTTGCTTTAAAACAGATGGATCAAAGGTGATATGTCGGCGCTACTATTATCAATTTGTAAGGAACCTTTTCTATAGTATTGCCGTTTCACTCGTTCTGGGGAAACTACTTCCCTTACCAATTCAAATAAAATACCTATAGCATTCACATTCACATGGTTTCAGTAATGGTTCATGTTCATGGTTTCAAACATCAGTAGATTCAGTAGACAAACTTTATTAATTTTAATATAGCAAACGAAAATATTTTCAACTTGTTCCACAGGTTCTTACAAAACTGTTCCTTACAATAATGTTCTATATAGATTCCAACAAATATACTAAGTACTACAGTCATTGATGTACTCTGTTCTTAGAAACTTAACCGACCGTGTGAATGAAGAGTATTAGCGCCACGAAGTCGTAAGAATGAATGTGTTCTACGATACATCGATTCGAAGAAAGGCGATCGATTGCATTCATGATCGATTATATTTATGAGTTATGATTCTTGTCGCATAGAGGAAAGTTTATACATTGTCGATAGAAAATACCATGATTTTTTGATTTTGAAGAATATTTGTAGACGATTCGTTTTGGTTAAATACACTTTTATTTTTCTAATTTTCTCCTTTCTACAGTTCGCTCGTTCTACAATATTACTGCTCTGTAAATTATTCTCATCAACGCTCTTTTTGGTATCTTGCCCATTTGTAAACTACAGTAACTAGCGAGATGAGCAATCTTATCTACTTACAATCTTCATTTTAATCTATCAATCTCTATATGAACGATTGCAACTCTTTTCTCTCATAACATTTCAACTTCTCATTATCAAAACAATGCTACTGATCTATTTGTTGCGATAGTATCGAGTGATCGAGTAGCTCTTACGTCATCGCTCGTGCTTCATCGCGGCGACGCGTAATCGATTCGTATCGATATGGACCGATTCGCGGTGAAATTGAGTGTTATTGAGTCGGAGTTAGTCATGCGAGCCTTTGTGAGCGCATGCCTCTCTCCTGGAGGGATATCAGGAGGAACATACTCCATAATCATAGCCTTTTATTTTCGCACCAGGTATAGGGCAAAAGTCTTTCTCTCAGAGAAGGAATATATCTTTGCGTCAATCACCACGGTTGCTCAATGTGGGTTGGTGATTCCAGAGTTTATAATCCAGGATTTATCATGATGTTTTCCGGCTAAGGTATGACAAATATCTACAAATAGTCTTACGGCGAGATGCCATAAAAGTTAGATGCCAAATAGATAGCAGTTTAAGTGTAGCACGCAAATGGTTACTATTTGCTATACCGAGTAGACCAGAAAAACATGTGGTGTAATCTAGCCTTTAGTCAATACCTACAGTTATTATGTGCCCACTACGGCTTCTAACACACTCTTGCAATAGTTGCCAGAGCCAGGAAGCTGGACCAACGATGACTACAGACGAGGAAGATTATTATGATCTAGAAATAGCCACTACTTTATTATTCTGATTATGAGTCAACAACGCAAGAGGGAAATGGACTATTATGGTAACTTGCTTCGTACGTACGTATGAAATTATGAGGTATAAATGCGGCAATGGTAATATGAGGCACTCATCTTCAGGTTACAACGTTATTGACAGTGCTGCAGGACTGTTCAAAAGACCAAAAGTGGCCCTGGTATACAAAGGTCGCCAGAAGAAACTAATAAAAATAAAGCTTTAAAAGTCTAAAGCGGGGGCAGCCTGCTGCACCTACTGCCTATTCCTAGATGGGAAATTCCATCTCCGAAGAAGAAAAAATCTTAGGACCTGACTTTATGCCCTCAAAATACAACATTTAGAAAATATTCATATCCAGAGATCCACACAACAAGTACTAAACCGAGTAAATAATGTACCAGTTGTACCAAAGCCCTCTCGGATCGAAGGTGCGGTGTCACACGCGACTGCGCGCGCACAAAGGAGAGCCGCGCTACCGGCGCACGCGCGACTCATTCAAATGATCGTAACGCGTATAAATGAAGATAGATGTTAGTATTATGGGTTCCGTTTAGAGTTACGGAAGGATTTGCCAATAGAATTTTAGTAGTAGTAATTAACGTGGTAATTAGAGGTACACAATGCTTTGCCAGGAATAAAAGAACTTATGTATGTACGTAGTTTATACAAAAATATGTAAAATGTTTTCAATAGTAACTAGTTTACCATAGAATTAATCCCTTCCCTGTAGAAAGTGCAAAACGTAACAGTCAGACGCAATTACTTTTGCAATAATAATATTTCCTTTCTTATTCATATTTAAGAAACGCAACTTACTAAATATTTTAGTACTATTATTTGTATCCTACACGTAGGCCATACATTGTAAAGGATCCAGGAACAAAATACTGATAAATTCTGCAGAGCAACAGGTAAAACAATGCGGAGGTCAAACATATGCGCCCGCGCAGACTGAAGAAAAGATTTTCACACTTCGCTGCGCACGGACTGTGTTTACTTTGAGTTTTGCTGGTTTTAGTCAGAATGTATTTAAGAGGTTCATCTTTGGGAAGATCATTATCGAAAAAACAGTACTTAATGACATTTTTACTGAGGCAAGTAGATAAATATTCTATCCAGGTACACTTCGTAGCACTCTTTTCTACAAAAAAAAGTTTTTAAGTTTTTTAAGTTGGTTAAAAAGCCAATAAGAGTTTGAAGCTGTTACGAAAATTATAGATGTGACGAGATCTTGATTCCGATTCACCAGATCAATCGATTTAGATCAACATAGAACTATTATGATTTAGGGAAATTTAGGTTTTCATAGAACTGTTATATCGAGGAATTTAGGCCGGCGCCTTGTTACGACTTCAGGGAACTTTCTCTGTGTATTATATCATAACGGGTGCAGATCCGGTGTGAATAAATCAATCAAATATTATCTGAACTGGCTCTTTCATAAGCGGTTTTCCGCGGTTTCACTTGCATCCTGTGGGATTTCTAGATATTAAAATTAGTTCAACGGTTTTATGGCGAAATTTTCCACGCACCCGAATTTATACAGGATAGGACTTAGGACTTGCTGTCGCTAAGCTATTCAGTGTACAAAACGAAATGTATTTAAATTGGTTTAGTAGTTTTGCCATCAAAGCCCGAAAGATAGGTAGAGTTACAATTTTTCTCGAATCTTTGTGAAGCTCAATTTGTGCCAATCTTTTAACTCACGCAGTGTCGAGGTACACAGTACAAAGTCATCATTACGGTGTGCAGCACGCGTGAAGAGGTGGCAGACCAGTCCACTGTGACGGCTGCCGACATCTTGTTGTGACTTATTAAAACAATATTAAAGAACAATATGGAAAATACAGACACGTAACCTCAAGCAAAACCACTGATGAACACTTTAACAAGAATGATTGGCGTTTAAATACATAACCAAGTTACACACTTAAATCTAGACTATTAACTACTTGAAACATCATTCCAACTAATTAGTACATCAATCAGAACTGACAGACATAATCGTAATCGTAACTCATAAGTAGATATTCAAGTCAAAAACTTCAGTCAAAACGTAACGCAAGTAAAAATTACACGTTCGTAACCAATTTAATATCTAGCGAGGAAATTGAATAACATATAATTAAACAATGATTAATCATACGATCGAATCTCCCGCGCCACTGCGCATGCGCGATGGTATCGTAACTCGCAAGATGGCGCCCACAATGGCGGGCTGTCATTGAATTGTTGTAAAACTGACAGATTTTCCTGAACTGATCTAATCGTAGCTAATTAATTCTCAAGGATTTTGATCTTAATAAGCTCATTCGTTTATATAAATGTGTGACTAATAAAGATATCAAAGCCAGTTCAAATAAAATAGTTTTTCCTCGGCCTAGATGATTGTCTACACAGAAAGAAGAGAGACGTAGAGACTAAAGACGGTCGTACAATATGACTTTACATAGTCACACAGAAAAAGAGCACAAAGATTAATTATTAATGTTACAAACTGCAAATGACATAAGTTACTTATTCATTTACATCACTTGTTTGAAGATGTTGTACACTACACATTAGTAAGTATATGATAGAAATCAATTATATCTGCCCACATCACTACGTTTCATTACACGATACAAAGAACAAAGGTCGAATGATGCGCTTATAATTATCGACTATCAATCAGTCTAAAGGGCTTTCCATCGCCCACAAGTATGTCATACATTACCGCTTACCGCAGTGGTATTCTTGTCTATAGTGTTAAACCAGCAATGTATAATGTATAGAAATAGGTCGCGCCTACATGGAGTTTTAATAGTTCGTTTATGGCGCCATTAGCACCTACGCTTTTGAGTTGAAGAACCTTTAATCTTATTGTTTGTGGTTTATTATTGTTTTATTTTGTTTATTTAGATGCTTGTTAAGATAACAGTGAAGTTTTGTTTGTGAAAAGTTTAACTAATGGGTCTTGATTGTGCGAAACAATTTGTTCCCCATTTTCGCGCTTCTTGAAGTAACTATTTTTCGCACCCGAAAATAATGCATGCATAACGACTTCATTCAACCGGTACAGCCATTCCCATTAATATTTTACTTTGTAAGGATAGTGTTAAGAGAGTAATTCCTAGTATTCACTTCAACTTCCCATTCCCATTCCACCTACTTGGAATTAAATACATACTCCATTCTTATACATCCTAATAAAGTCCTACAAATAAACTTCAGTACACTTCAAAGTAGTAGTTCGTGCAACAATTGGGTTTAAATAAACTGTTACGTGTAAGGAAACGCACATTTAGCTTAGTGGAGCAAAACATCCTGAGTACTAAGTATGGTGGTTTATGGTAAACCATGAGTAGTCTATGGACGGCTATGCCGTGAAGGCGTGGTGTAGGTACTCAAAAGTAAAATTGCTGAATCGAGTGTGATTAATGGAACAAGGCTTGTGTGAAAACTTATAGTGCCTACATATTCTTTCATGTAGGCTAGAGATAGTGGAAGCTTAATATTAAAAGCTGAAGAGCTTTTCTGTTTGTTTGCTTGACTGCGATAGTTTTAGCATGTATTAGTCCGATTCGAAAAATATCGAGGAAACTTACTGTACTTTTACTTAGATGATTAAAGTAGCTCCCACTAAACGCAGGAGAAACCATTGGCGAAAGCTAGTCAATTAACACAGTTTCAATTTCTTGCTGTTCACACATTGGCTGACGCTATCATCAATCATTGTCGTGTTTTAACATTGGCCTCTTAACAGAATAGAATAGGATAATAGTTTACTTGCAACGGAATGTAGGTACAATATAAACACATATGTTACCAAAATACAATTGGAAATCCTTGTACATTCTACCTAAACTTAGGTATGCAAAAATAAGAACACTTAGGATAGGACACCTTCCTAATTAATTTAAACATTACGTACTTTCATCCAAATATAATAAACACCATAAACGCCTTACAGTTAATGTAAACCATGGCAAAGGGAACGTTCTGCGTAGGACGGGGTCAATGCACTTCAATTGGCAATATTTACTGAACGTGCCAAGGGATTTTAAACAGACCAGGTATATGAATGCTTATGTGGGATATAGAGTTTTGTTTATTATTTTAAACATATTTAAAAGATTTAGAGCAATCTATCTGAACTTATTTTGAAAAATTCGAAATCGTAGCAATATTTTTATTCAAAGCTAGGTCTTGAATTGAAAAAAACGCATCAATTAAATATCGCAACAGTCGTACAATAGCGGGTATATCGGCAAACTCGGGTTTGGTATTTGGCTCTATCAAAACAGTTTTTCCTATGACAAATGAGATTGTGATAACTCTCCCTTATTAAGTCCTACTACAAAATTCCAAGTGTTTATTTAGGAGCAAAACATCATAGTGTCGATAGAAGCCTCCTTTTCGAAAAAAACAGTCATGCTATTAAGCACAATAAGTAAACGTGAACACCAGACTGACCAAGGTGACACAATAATTGGCACGAGCGAACTTTCCTACAATAACATATTTTTACAAACAGCTGTGCGCCTGCGCAGAGCACGTGTCAAGGCAAGCTTGCTGCCACTACACGATGTTATTTATTAGTGGTGTTATTACTCATACATATAAGACATTACAATTATGGGAACAGATATTTATGCAAATTCGTAATTTTATGTGTCAAACAGACGGGTCTTATAAGGGGTCATTCTCATTTTCGATCTACATAATCCAAGTATAAAGAACAACCTAAAAGGTGATGATATCTGAAAACAACTATAACCTGAAGGCTAGTTTTGTTATACTGGTTCTATAACCAGACCATTTTACCACGCAATGTAGTAAGTATGTACCTAAGTACTAGATTACGTTAAAATAGACTGTCAAAATTATGTTTCAGCTGCAACAGGCCAGTTCAATAAAGCAAATTCCTTACTGCAATACATTATACATTTATGAAAAAGTTAGGAATATTTTAAAATATCCTGTAAAATAAAACAAGCATGAAAACGTATTAAAACATAAATGGCCAAACAAACCATTTCAAACGTTCGATATTGAAATACGAACTCGTTTGAAATTCGAACCAGTGGAATCCGCGCGCTTTCCTAATTGCTCTGAAAATAGAGCGACGCACGCGCACCGCGAAACTCTTGAAACGTCACCTGGACTAGGACGGATATGCGTTTGATTGGCATCGGGACTTTTTCTAATGGTTTGTGTTAATCTTGAATAACGTCGCTTTATAATAATGGTCTAATGATCGTTTTTATACAACCCAATTTGAATTTAACAGACGTAATACAGAATTGAGATATTTAAATGTAGGTAGACAATGAATTCTATGTAGCTAGTTGAGTAAGTTTACTAGAGAAGCAAAAATACCTTTACCATGCATTTATCTTAAGAAATTTTAAAACCTTGTCACCCTAATCACCCTCAAGCGGAAGCACAGGAAACAATAAACTCGTAATATTTCATACACAGCCGCCTGCGCCCGCGCAGTCACGTTCAATCACTATATTAACTTCGTTTAACGCCCCTGCTTCAAATGTCGCCTATTTCGGGGCAATTTGAAGCTATTTCACATCTGACTCTTCATAATTTCTGATATAATTGACGTTTATGTCACAGTATCGACTTACTTACCCCGGGATGCAGGATGGGGTGCTGTCAAAATCGTCACGCCTTCTTTCTTTCCCGTTTCCTTGAAAGTGGAAGAAAGTATTAAAGTTTATCGTTAATGAACAATAATACATCTGTGGATGTCATTGATTTATGTGACTGTGAGTTGTGGTAATAAAGTTGTTTCTGATTAGATTAAAGATATCACCAGCATATTTAGGTGTTACGACGTTTATAACAATATAGTATTTATCCGCCGTGAGTGTTACTTATTTTGGAGAAATTGTAGGTACATACCTACTTATATCTGTTACTTGTTCTGGAACTACTATTGTATTATCTGGAATAATTATTCTGGAACGTTCTACAGGCTGTAGTAGAAAACTTATTAAATAAAGTTTGTATCCTCAAAAGTAAAGACACAAGAGAGCTCGCTATACTAAAACACAGCTGATGAAATAGCAATCACTGCTGATTAGATGTAATGGCAAGTAATCAAATTGTTACCGGTAACAATGTAACTGTGAAAACCGTGTTATTTTCGTAACTATTGTCGCAAATAACTATGTCATGATATGTTATGCTTTTCTTTTATTCTATTGACATACCTAAACCTACCTAGGTACCTAGTTGTAAGGCGACTGTAACATATTTATGTAACTTAAAAGTTACAATTTCTTTAATTAAGTAAATGACCATATAAAAATTATTTCATTGAGCATAAGTTCATTTATGGACCTTGTAAAAGCTGGTTTGAAGTAAAAAGAGTCTAGTGCGTTTATAGGTCAGTTTTGAAACATATTTTAACTTTCATTAATTACTTCGGCTGGAATTCCTACTTTAATTAAAATACGGTGCAGATAAATTATTATAGGTACATTTAGCTATCCAATAGGGTATTTTAGTCTAGATGAGAAAAAAATTAAAAGTGTATTACAATGATTGTTTAGAGGAAAAGCAATCGGGAAATGTTAGTTTCACTTCGTAAGGTACATAAATATATTTTTTATTGCAGTTTAAAGTTTTTAGGTTTTTTTATCTGTCTTTGAACACTACGAAATGTCGCCGCCATGCTAATGACGTCATTACGGTAGTAAACAACTTTAACCAAGTGTTTCTCATATTTATATTGGTGTTTTACACTAGTGTTCTCACATTCAGAAACAACACACCAACGATACGGAGCATAATTACTCATTATTAAAATTTTCAATACATATCAAAATATGTATTACTGACAGCTGTAGTTTGTTTACTAACGTAATGACGTCATGACCAAAAAACAATCATGGCGTCCGTTGTGTGCCGCGTTTTCGCGAAATACGCGCGAAATTTGAAATTATGATAAAACAATTAATTTATATTCGTACATAACGTGAGAAAAAAAAATATTTTTAATTTTTTAGAGATATATTAAGACTAAAGAATTTATTTAAGATATATTTCAAAAATGCATGTAATACCCTATTGCAGTATATGTATAATGCACATTTCAGTATAATCTGTATGTTTTACTATATCGGTCTATACCTCTCATCCGTGCACGTGGTTCCGTACGTGACGTCCGGTTTTGTTACGCCTCTACGTAATATCCACAATACCTCACACAGTAAACACAAGTTTCAAAGATTTTATAGTTGAATTTACAATTCAAACCTTAAAATTAACGGAATAAAGATCAATATGGTGTGCATTAAAAGGAGTAAGTAATCAAAATTCCTATAATGTTTTAGGGTTCATAAAATTAGTTTATAAAGGTGTTATGCAGTTTTATTAAGTCGTTTTGGATAAAATTGATAGAAAGGTTTACGTAATTGCATGTATAAATTATGTAAGTAAAAGATTAATGTGTACTTAAACAATTTAATGGTCTTTTCTTTTGCTACTAAATCTAACTTAATTAATATACCTAGTCATCTTTAATAGATTTTTAGCAGCTAAGCAAAGCTAAATTTTTGCCAACCGTTTCCTACATAACACAAAACAAACATATATTTGGTAAGAAAAGCTAAATTACTCAAGTAACGAGAACAAGCGATCGTATACCACATATTCTCGTAAATGTAAAATGGATCCTTTACACCTGCGCAGACGCTTGTAAAACAAAACACTGTGGGAATTGTTCTAAAAATATGGCTTCGGTATGTGAACCTGCGGTTAGTAAGCTGGCTTTGATTGGATTTTGAGGAAGGACCAACATTCTAATAATTTTATTTGTCAGCTGATAATTTCGAAAGTATGAATAATCGGCACATGCATTTAAGGGTGCATTGGGGAGTTTCAAGTCTGTACTTTTCTACCACTGAAACTACTGAAAATTATGTAACGTACTCGTATGTGCTCTGACCTTCGCAACTTTCAATATCTTTAACTGGTTAACTATTGCAATACTTAGTATTTTTTATTTTCATGAAGCTATCTAAGTTTGTGAATCAAAATACTTACATACTAGGTATGTTGTAAATTAGCTTACAAAAGAAACTGAAATATCTTTAAAAATAAAACACTCACAAACTTTCATCAAATTACAAGAACGATAAAGTCTTCTGATCTTAACTCATAATGAGCACCAATTTCTAAAATCTAAGATATAACTTGTACCTAATATTAAAACTATTTCCCAAAGCAATATTGATGCAACTCTTTGTCCTGTTCATCTCGTGTGAAAACCGCTGAAGATTATCATAAAGTCACATACTATGACAACATACTTAACTAATAACTTAATCAAATGATGTAACGAATATTTAAGACATAAAGATAGGTGCAGTTGATAATATAAGTTTAATAACACTATTGTTACGTTATCGCGATGCAACTGGTTATCCGATTAATGAGCGTGATTAGCGCTTTTACACATTGCTAATATAAACTGAAAATAAAATAGATCCAAGTATTAAGTATACTTTGATAATTATGGAATTAATATCTAGAAATGGAAAAAGTAAAGACCCTTATGTAAAGAATCAAATGGCAAAGTTCTTGTTGATATTTCTTTCAAAAGGTGTAATTGCATGTTTGATGTTTTGTAATAAAAGGATCTAGAAGTCAATAGTGTAGTGATATCAATAGATCATTAAGTTAACTTTAGTTTAACTTTTGCACAGCTTTTGATCTATATCTCAGAACGGACAAACATTTCAGCAAAGCTGTCATAATAAATGTTGTTCTACATAACAAGGCCTATCGAATGATATATGTGACATCGCTATTGGTGGGGTATACCAGGTCCCATATATTTGTGCCCATTGTCCTTGGCGATAACGCTATTTTGAAAAGGCTATAAGGAAAAATTACAATGTTATATCATGTTAGAGGGAACTATGTGAGATCTGTCTTATAGGAGATGAATATCTTTTTACAGGTGTAAACTATCCTCACATCATAATCACACCTTTTTTCTCGTTTTAGATTCCTCACTTCACGGTATTATTACCTCAAAACCTATAATGGTTATAGGGCTACACATTAGCTGAGCCCGTGGGAGAGAGACCCGACAATTGGGTGCAGCCTGCAATGCTGACCGCAACACAACCTGTTCTCGCGACATCTGATGCGTTCCTTTGTGGCCTCCAGATTACACCCCATCAAGAAAGTATTGTATAATCCTACGAGGTGCATACGTCATATACAGTACAGGCAGTAGGCACATAGTGAAGCAAGAAGAGTTTATTGTTTTACCACCAACTTGTAATTCTTGTTTTTATTTTTGGAATCAAATTAACTCTAGATTGTTTCAAGTGGCTTTTCTAAGCAAAGTCGCTTATAAGAATAATGCATGCATTTAAGCATATATAAGTAATTAAAGCAGATACAAATGTTATAATGAACTATCTAAGATGTATCATAGATTCAGTATTAATTTACCTTTTCACTAAACACAGTTCATTCACCAGGCCCAGTATGGAGCAAACGTTTCGCTCGACCGCCCGCGGGACACCATCTCATCTCGCCGGTGGGAATCTCCGCGACATAACCCGTGATCCTTGTTAACAAGGCCATGGTGGATAATGTGACATAATATGTGAAGATAATAAAGATGTATTTATAAACAAGTTTGCCTTTATCGAACTAGTGAACATTGTCATCAACATCATGGTAGGTATCTACGTTATGATGACCCTTTACAATCAGTAAGTTTAACGTCGTATTATCGAGGTATGGCACACGAACAGGCTAGATCAACTTACTCCTTCAGGCTATAAAATAAAAGAGTATTTCCAAATATCAATAACTGTAAATACTGTTTTTCAAATACGAGTCGTATGTGTCTCATTCCAAACTTCCTTCAATGTCCATCAGGCTTTGCAAGCCAGTGTCCAGTGAGAACCTGTTAGTTCTCTGCTCATCAATGGGGCCGTGACGAAGAATGTGACACACAACACTGGGAGACCCATGGGAACAGATTCGGTTACATGGGGTCAACAGCCATCGATCTGACGAGTGTAGGTAGCTATTGGGTGTCAAATAATCGATTCAGGTTAGGATAGAATTTCACCCTGATCTCGTTTAGAAGTCAAATAAGTTCATGATTGTTAGTTATACGAATTGAAACATGAGAAAAATGGGCTGTTTTTGCACAAGAAGGATAGACGATAGATTTTTGAAGAGTAGTATAAATAAGTTATCAATCAATTTTCCAAAACATTTTTGCGCAAACGAGTTTACACCAGATCAAAGAATCTCGTCTTAGTTACACCAAGACAGGTTGTTATGATCTAACTATGTGGATAATCTGCTTATTAATCAAGGAAAAGAACCATAAAGGAAATAGCAAAGCCTACGACATTTGGAAACTGCATGCAATCCCGACATATTTCGACATTACTGTTGAAACAATTTGGAAGACGTAGACATACATTTAGCAACTTTGTGGGAAGGTAGCTCATACACAATTATTATTTAAATACCTTAATTGCAAGTTTAGCTGTAAGAGCGGAGATGCTGATCTTTTGTAACAGTAGGTGAACAATAACAGAGCAGATTGTTCTCTAGAAATGAGAAGAAACCTAACAATGGTTGCTTTACATTGTGATGCAGATCTTTTCGCAATTAATAATCGAAAATACTTGAATATGCCTGTATCGGTCTGGTGATTAAGTGTTAACTAGTCTGTGTGAAGGTATTCAAACAGCTAGGAGTGGTTCTTACAGAAAGAGCCTCGTTTCATACGTACATAGATTTTAGTGCAAAATGACAGCATACGCGAAAACGGTCCTTCTTTTATGATTTGTGATGACTCTGTGAAATGAAGTCTTAATTAAGCATTGTACTTAGCTCCAAAAATAACACAGATTAGCCCAAAACCGTCGAACATTGAGTTCGTTTCCCACAGAGACAATGGACCCGAATAAGCTTCGGCTGTACAACCAACAACACAAGTCTGCAAGGTCGTGAAGAAAACAAATGCCGTTTATAATTCACAATGATGCCATTGCTGCACTTTTTATTGGCCAGAACGTGACTTTCTGGAGAAGCTAGTCATACAGTGGAATGGTGGGCCAATAAACCCACAGAACCCATATCTAAAACAAATAGCTGACAGAAATCAACTAATATTTATAGAAAGTGTGTCAAGTTTATCAATTCATCAGAGAAATGAGTTTGATTTTCATTTAGGATATAAGTTATTATAGTTATCGGCACGAATCTTGAGCTCTGACCTACATCTGCGCAGAAGTGATTTATTAGCAAAGAACCAATCCCGAGTGACGGCTATGACGCGATGCACTGCGGGCCAATCACCGCTTTACCCCGCCCCGCGCCTCACTTCATACCACAAAGGGACTCAATAAATTACTTCTGCGCAGGTGAAAGTCAGAGCTCAATATTCGTGCCGCTAACTATACTAGACAATTCTAAAGTGTACGCCATCTTCACCTGACCTAGTCATTTCATATTCTCCTAATCATTAGTGACAAATAAGTTATTATTACTTGTCCTCTATTTGTGCTCAATTTTGTGTTGCACCTGTGCTTACTCACAAAACAATCACCTGGCTCTCCCAGGTCCCGTTTGTAACCTTGAGCAACACAAAACAGGCCAAAAATTTCTCATGGACCGGCTGTTCGAGTTACAGACATTTTACTGACACGTAGGACAATTTACTTTTTGAACGAAACGAAAACATAAACTAACAACTACACAAAAATAGATTAGTTAGGTTTAAACCCCCATTTCAGATACATAAGTCCAAAAGTCGATCAAAACGTTGTGTCCGAGTAAGATTCTTTTGCATATTTATTACATCACTTTACACCTGATGGGAGAGTCCAACGGGATAATTTCAGTGCACCAAAAGAAGACATTACAATTCGCAAGCAGCTGGATAACTCTATTTTAATTCTACATCTGGCGAACCAATTAATTTCAAGACATACAGACTAACTCCCACTGCATATTATGAGATAAAAACTATACCGCTACTTTATACTGGTAGAATGTGGGATATAAAAGCTGTGCGGTGTAAAAAGGCGGGAAGGCGGAGCCTTATTCGGGCGGCGGATGCGCGGCCTTGCGAGGTCGACGCGGCCGACAGTGACACCGAAAGGAGCGTGCGAACGTCGCTCCCCGAAAATTCAAAATGTAAATTACGTTCAATCCGGTCTCATAATACTCATGTGCCGACATCTTTCAATAGCATGTTTTGATTTAAAATAATGTATTTACTTGACATTTTAATAACATATGAAGATTGTGAAGACATCAGTGACTCAATTTCAGAAGAATTTGTTACAACAATTGGTAAGAAAATTAAACCATAATTGGTACATATGTCATTTATGTTTACCTAAATAAAACACCTCTATCCAAAAGACACCAAAATTACGCTACGGTGTAACAGACTTCCAAAATGCGCAAGCGCAGACAGTCTCGCGCATAGAACCGGTCGCTGGATTAACTGTTCGGATCATTAATATCGACTTCCCTTACGCAACACCGTGGAATATCAATATTGACGCTTCGTCATGGACCTCACCGTTATGCTAAGGAATCTATTAAATGGCTTATAGGTTCTAGGTAACTAGGATCTGACTAAACTAATGACGGCTAGGTAATAAACGATGGGGGCTGGGAAAAATGTCTTTTGTGAGATGACGTCAGATAAAGAAGTATGGAAGAAGACATGTAGCGCCAACCTCAAATAAAAATTGGGGAGACCATAAAATATGTAGTTTCATATTCTTTTGAAGTACACGGTTGCGCTTTCCGATAGGCACACCTACTATACAGGCTTATTATATTAAATTCAAATAAAGTATACCTATATGTCCTACGTATTCAGCATTTCAAAACCGCAATATCCAGTAACTTTATTTCGGTAATTTCAGGAAAACTATTCGAATTATACGATGCGACTTTATCTAAGCCGTATAACTGATGTAAAAGAGTAAATTAGATTTTGTTTTATTTTATCTATTACATATTCTGAAAAGACGTCCCAAGTGCTCATTATCGGTCAGTGGGGCATGGCATAGCATGTACGGTTAAATAACAACGTAATTGATACTTACTCTAATTATCTTACAAAACAAGAGGAAGGCTTCACCCAACACTCTTCAATCATAACTTTAACCTGGTCTAAGTACATAGCCCATAATGTATATTGCAAGTACTCATTAAGCCAAGCCAATTTCAACCTTATTAGAACCCATTAAAGTTGTGAAGAGTATTCATGTAATATCCGCTCCACTTATTGGTAAATGACTTATTTTTATTGATTGAATAATAATATGTATGAGGAGTTACACTATTGCATACGTGACGTAATATGTTGCAACAATGATACTTAATAGTACTTAAACATATTTAAATAAAACCTATTTAAAATATTTTGTGAGTGTGTGTGCGTCATGTAATCTTAGATCGATTGTTATCTTAGATTAGATAGATACATGAACAGTAATATAAAAGAAATGAGCCGACAACTCACTGAAATATCAGTTTTAATCTGCAATTGCCATTTCGTTTCCTCAATAACTTTATAAAAATCCTGCAGATCTTATAGTAATTTCTATACAAAAGAACATGTCCTATTATTACAGAAATTAAAAACAACGAAAACAGAGAAAGAAGTAGGTATAAGTAATAAGCTTGTAAAAGCATTTAAAATGTTACTTAACCGTGAAAAGTGAAACGAATTTCATGAAATTGTCTATATTTACGACGTTTATTTTTAACATAATGCACAATTTCTTCTAATACTTCTTCTTACATAACATGATTGGAATATAAAAGAACCGCATGAGAAAGGCACACCAATTTCGACATACAATATTATAATGAAAATGATCAAGTCTCAGCTTTTAGAACTACTGTATAACAAAATTATATGAACAAACGAAATCTTTCTTCGGCCTTGCACTACCTGTCTACCAGTCTAAGTACCTATCTACCAGTGAAAGGTAGTTATTTAGTTTAAAACAACCACCAAGAGTGAGTTGCATGCATTGTTGCAACTATACGAGTACTTGACTATATTATGCACCGTCGCCACCACAGAATTAATTGCAATTGATTTGTTGACCACAACATTGCTTCATACAGCCACCGCAACTTCTTACAGGCAAATATCTTGTAGTTCTAATATATTAAGGTACCCATTCAAAAGTTTGGATGTGTAGTTTTGATTGTCAGTCCTTACAGCATTGTGCATAGTAGGTACCTTCCAGGAACTACCTTAATTCATTTTCAAAAGCCAATCAAAGCTTAAAGCCACAGAATGATAATTAACCAAAGAAGCATGCTAAAGATCCCACTAGTTTTCACAAAAGCTTAATTTACATTGCCAGCCTTGTCAGTAAAATAAAAATGTCGGTCATAAGTTATAACCGCTAGATGGCACCAGATACAGCCATTGTTAGGAGCTGGAAGCTCGGTAAGCAATGCGTGGGAATCACCCGCTTCCGCGACAAGCCGGGTAAAACAGGCCGCTTGGAGGTACAGATTTGGTCACACTGAGGCGAGTGGCAGAGCTTGGATCCTTGCTCCGACCTGCAGGAACAAAATGGGGTATCTGATGAAACACCACTCTGTGAAAAATTGAGTGACCCCAATGCACCATAACAATAATTAAACAACCAACTGTAATATGTAACTCATGAATCTGAGTCTGAACGATGAACCGTCAAAAGAAAAACCGTTTTAAAATCGCCTAGAATTTGTACAATTTATATTATCTAACAAGCTAGCTGTAGCTGTAACCTACGCTTATACGATCGACAATTTCAAACCGCGAATCGCGTACGATGTGACACAACCTCTGCGAAGTAGGGTAATGTGCAGTAGTAATGAGTTTCAACAAATTAAGTTATCCGAAGGTGGGTTAGCAGCTGGTGTTAATATCGGCACCGAAACAAATGAACACCGTTATATCGTGTTTATGAGGAAAGTGAAAGAATTCACTCATTTAAAGGGCTATATGGATACTTAGCCTCAAAATACTTAACACATACAGAGAAAGCAGAAACATTACTTTCAATGCTTATTAGTATATTAGTCAAAAGATTTACCAACGGAAGCTTCCATTTCGCTCCGAAGACAGAACGCAGTCGAATTCAAACCATCAGGTGATGCTACGATAAGTAGATGGTTTAGTGATTTCAATACGTTTATAAGTTCAATTTTATCGCATAGGTGGTGAGCTTTTTATAAAATGGTAACCGCTAAAATGGAATCCTCAACACATACCATTTACCATTCTACCAACTACCGTAGAAACATGAAGCCTCTTCCTAATGCCACCCAGAGCTCCGTTAACCCGATACACGAAAGTATCATGTAGCTAAGCCTCCGTGATCATCATTAGAGCTCTCACGCTTTTGTCTTACCAACTCATTAATGATCAGCTCAGCAAAACCGACTTCACGCCACTACCAGACACGTAAGGTGTTGCCATGTAACAATACAATTAACGGTACAGGTATCAAATGAGTTTATGGTTGTAAAAGTTTTTGTCTTACACTCTAATTCTCAGTTGTTATACGCAAATAAGCAGTTGGATTGGGGTTCTATGAGGTTAATTTTAATGTTAGCGATAGAGATCATAGTCTCGATGTTCCTCAGTTTTGAGGATACGATCAAGATGATGAAGAAGACATTGAAGGAAAACATGAGTCAGACTAAAACCTACATTTGGAATCTTGTTTAAGTAGTTAAGCGATAGATTAAGCTCATAAGCTTATTATATAAGTTCAAAGTGCAAAGCCAATGTAAGTGCAAAAGTCTTTGGTAAAATGACTTGTTTCTTCATTGGAGACACCACACAGCAGATACAGGTGTCACTAACTAGGTACCTACTCGAATTTTTTCCAAGAACCATTGTAAGATGATGAATTATAATTTCCCTTTTATTGCTCATAACTTTACAGTAGCTACCGTTGATATCGGTTGAGCAATATCTGTGGCGATTGTGCGGCGCGGGAGTCGAACCCGACACCGCTCCCACACTCGAGCTTCCATGGAACGTAACGTGAGCGAACAGTTGTTTATTGATGCTGAGATAAAACTTAATTAGGTCTGTCTGCCAGTCTGTTAGCTTAAACCTATAAAATGATAGGTACACAGTTGTGGTACAGTACTGTTTCTGGGAATAATAGATATACTTAGGTAAGTCTTCTATCAAACTCTTTGAGCAACGATTATACAAACAAGTTGGGTTGGTGAGGACTAGAGAAAACAGGGACGAGTTTTAAAACGTTCGAGATTCAATGATACAATCTGGGATCTGGGAAATTAATGCGTTGTTGTGGAACTGCAACAAACTTTGTTAGACAATCAAACATGCAACTTTTAGATTTGGGAAGATCAAGTCTTAAGTATCTACTACCATAGGTTTTCTATGAACGAAGTTTGTATGAAAACCTACAGTTTCAGTTCAGTTTCAGTTTCAGGACAAGTCATACAACAGTAGACAAACAATAAAATGCCCTTTAATTAATGCACTACCCACTTACGTAACCACATGTGACATTTCACGTACCAACCGGCCTTGCTTACCGACTGATCGTAAACAAGTCTTATAGTAACCGCCGCCATATTGGTAGCGTTGTCCACGAGTGGTCAAGCCGCCCCGCTGGTCATTTGACCTTCAGACCCTGGAGCCCTGACGATTGTATTGTGTCGGCACGATTAACACAATGTTGTTGAAGTACCAGAAGTTAATGTTTTGAGATGATGGGTTTTGTAAGGTTTAAGTATTTGCCCGTCTTCCGTGGAGAAGTCGCTTGAAATGTATGTGGCATGGGGATTTTTTTACATACGTAGGTAGGTACCTAAGTTGTCGCGCTAATTCACAAAATAGAAATTACGATGGTTTTGAGTAGGTACCTACCTACGTAACAAATAAGTTTTCGTAAAAATATTTTGTATTGGCAAAAAACATCTGAAAAAGGTATTGAGCGACTAAATTAAAGAAAAATATAATTCGATAATCACTTCTCAAATTATCGATTAATTATACAAGAAGTATTGTCCAAAAAGGAAGTTATTTAAAACTTGAAAGGCCTATAAAGGAGCACTTGCCCAAATAGAGATAACAACAATATTCCACAGATTTAAACTGCATAATTTTAAATAATAATCGTATAAGTTACAAATAAACTGCCTATTTATACGCGGTCAGTGACAAAGTAGTAAAACACGGGAACAACTACCAAAAGTTCCTGATATGGAAGTATAAAACGTCAAATTTGACTATTTTGCCGTATCGGGGACAACAGTGGGCGAAACACCCACTGCTGGGCGTGAGAACTGATGCTACGATTACGCAATATTATTATTTTAATAAACAATGTCGTAGTAGACAATTAATTTAAGTCTAATTTTGGTATTGTTCACATTTTTCAGTCAATAATATTTATCTAATATTTCAGAGAAACTATAAACCTTGTCAGTAGTAATTGCTGACTAATTGAATAAATCCGATTGTCACAAAACGGATACTTCGGGGATGTTTTTGTAAAATACGTAATCTAAATATCAGATAATACATTTAACAACATATATGATATAGTCAAGTGTGTGTGACATTGCTTTAAAATCAATCGATAAATTAATTACGCAGTTACAACTGCCACCTACTTAGTGTTATCTAAGTAACGGATATTAGCCCAAAGGGCTGGTGGGCGAACGTATTGGTAAATTTTCAACACATGGCGAACTACGGCCTTAATCATCGCCCACCGATAGTGGGCAGAAGAAAACCCTTTAATACTATAAATGAAGGTTACTTACATATTTTGATTTCCAATCTCTTGGGTATGTCCACTCCAGTTTGCTATCAAACCAGTCCAGATACTGCATGATCAAAGATAAAATATCCCAAAACACAACCCTTAGTTCTATGCAGTATTCAGACACAACAAAACCGTTGCACAACTATTTTGTTAAACCAATAACTATTTACAGAAAATGTTAGCAAGCATTACTGGAATAATAACAGAAAATATAAAATCACACCACCTCCTACAAAATTCTAAACAAAGAATAAATTTATAAGCGTTTGAATTACGAACTCGTGCTAGACCATAGACTGTAGAGAATATAGTTTTAATTTGACAACAAAGGCTAAGGCTAAAGTAGTATAAGGGCTAAAGGCTCTTATTTCTTAACACAAAGAATAAACGTGGGCGCCTGTAAACTCAACACATGGCCATATATGACCTTAAATATATCGCCCACTGAAATATATTATCGTAGGCGAATCCCTTTCAAAATGTTATGTTGTAAACAACTATTTTACCTTTTAACCTACCTATCAATTAGTTTCATAATCGAAAGGTTTGTACCTACTAGGAAACTACTTTGTTACAGCTTCAATTCTTTGTCTGTTTCGAACCCATTTACAAAATGTCGAGTACCGTGTTTCAAAGTGAAACAGTGCGCAACAACAAGGGCTGCGCACGCATGCGAACTTGACATTGTCTATTCTCGCGCCGGAAACCGCCCGGACGCGCCGGAAACAACCGCCCTTCAAAGGGGTAACATTGTTTCGGGGAACGTTAGCGACAAACAAACACACGGTTAATTTTGTAATGAACTTGAGCTTTCCGCTTAAAGTAAACATGTACAATGTTGCATTTTAACGTTTAAGCTGAAACACGTGCGTATGCGATCTTTTGTGTTCGTAAAGTTAATTAGCATCAACGAAGTACACCGATGAGGCCGATTTATGTCAGTTCTTGGTTTCAGGTGCCACGAGATGATTTCAAACCTCCAGCATGTTTCGCACTAAATACTGGTCTACAAATGGTGGTCATGGATAGCAAGCAGAGTGCAAAGGTGTTGAACTGAAGGCCCATTGAACAAACCCCTAAAAACAGGGTAAACTGTACCCACAAAGAAACTTTACTCAAAAATCTTACTCAGACAAACCAATTTTCACAGCAACCCGCTGTAATCACTAACCGCTCTTACAATATTAATATCCTTATTAAATTAATTAACTCCTTCCTACTCCTAGCGGAGCCGTGAGAGTTGTCCAAAACATCACAGATGATCACTATTATCTTCCTATACATATATTCTATTTATTTAAAAAATATAGCACAGAAGGTCCAATTTGCGTGACATACGAAAACTTACATAAGTATTTTTTAACCTGTAAAAAATACAATTAAAAAAAATCGGACCATAAAATTGTCTATTGACGGTTATTTGAAAAACATACGTCAATTTTCGTTGCACGCTCAGCTTATTCTTAGCCTGTAGGCAGATTTCAAACTCTGGCTAGCTGTAAGGCTATACTTACTAAAACTAATCTAAACAAGCAAATTAACCGAGCATTGGAAATTCGAAGAGGAAGTACCTAAATAGGAACTTCTATTTCCTTTGAACCTTCTGCTACATTTCTATGTATGCCAATGCATTGTGTAGCCACATGCCGCGGTGCGCTGCGTATACGCATCTGCCCGCGATTCCCACCCGCCGATTTTTACTCTATACGGATGTAGGTGAGATTTGGATGCTGAGGATTGTTTTATTATAATACGGAAGTAAGATTAATAGGTTTACTACGGGAAGGAAATGTTTTAGTTTCATAATTTAGTCGTTGTAGCAGGATCGGCAGTTATTTAATTCTACCTGTACTCCTAAACATCAACCGGTTTAATTATAAAAAATTATGTGTCCAATAGGTACCTACCCATTTAAACTAAGTACTTAGGTAAAACTGTCAAATTGTTTAGGTAGATATATCGGAAACTCAAATCATCAATCTATTCGGTTCACCTCGTTATCAATCATTGGTAACCCAAGTAACACAGTGAAGCCATATAATAGCCGAATAACGGCATGTATTTATCGTTTAAGCATTATGATCTAATTCTATATTAGTTTTATAAACAATTATACTGCTAATCAAGTGCTGATTTGGGCACAAATTAAACAGCTTTTGGCACGTAATAGGTTCACAATGGGCACTTTAAGGGCATTACAAAGCATTATACTAGCATTATTATGGTCAAAAAAGTGTTAATAGCATGACAAAAGCATTATATTAGCATTATTATAATCAAAAAAGTGTTAACAGCATGACAAAAGCATTATATTAGCATTAATACTGTAAAAAAATATATAATTGCATTATATTAGCACAATTATTGGCAATGAAGTTGTTAATCGCATTACAAAAGCATTGTACTAGCATTAATACAACACTAAAATTCTTCATGTGTTCACAGTTGAAACTTAAATCAATCTGGCATTACAGAAAAAACATCCTTATTGCCATACGGTACAATAGAAAAACATAATAATTTAAGTAATTGTCTGCGATATTGACTGTGGTGACAAAAACTGAGTGCGAGTTTGTTGTTTTTGTTTATTCTCGGTAAGTTTCTCTTGTTTTTATTATTGTCTTCAAATATTACTGCGGAATTTAGTTTACTGTCAATGTCTATATAGTTTTTATTGAAAATTTTCACGCGCCTTCATTTTACAAAGGTTTTGTCTTGGTTTTGTTATATAAAAAAAAAGTATGAAATAAAAAAAAACGTATTTCTGCAATTTAACAAAATTTTTGCATTATTAAGTTAACGTAATAAATTAAAAATACTAAATTAACCTAATACTACTACTAAATTAATGAATAGGTCGATTATTTTTTTACATAAGTCGAAATAATAATATTTTTTGGCAATGGAATATTTACAAAATGGTGTCATTTTAAAGCAGCTTGGTGAACCATTATATGAGCTTATTAATGCTCTTAGCAGCACAAACACTTATATGTGAACAATTATTAAGCCAAAGGCCAAAGAGAAGAGTTTTGATAAACCACTGTAGTGCCATCGTCTGTAAAGCAATATTATAAGTGTTCACATAAATGCCAGGAGACTGAACATGGACTGTGAATTTGTTCCGTTATAAAACGCAATTTTAGTGATCCTTAAACAAAAAGACAAAACTCATACATATCCTTTTATTTTAACCCTATTTTTTAGAAGTTGAGTCTGTTCGTCAAGGCCATCTGAACGAATTCACCGTTGAAGGGACAATTAGGGTCAATTCCACTGAAAGAGCAGCGGCCGGCAGCGGCCAGTCAGTCAGTTTCCGTGCTCTTACGGCCGCTGCCGGCCGCTGCTCTTTCAGTGGGAATTGACCCTTAGGTACTTATGTGCCTATTAAACATTATGCGAATAGAAAATGCATATTATGCAGACGTACCTACTACAGTTAGCAATAAAAAATAAAATTGTATTATGTGATAAAATGGTACAAAACTACTTTTCACTGATGGTCCTTGATGAGGACCAACACAACTCATGATAGAAAAGTCTTTGTGAATATTATAACTAACAATTATAGCTATCGTTTCTACTAGATACTATTAGAATGAGTTGCAAAATTATACATAGACGCCATCTTCACATTCCCCTCTCCCCGCCACGTGAACCGACTTAGTTGCGAAAGACTCACAGAGTTGGTCGCACGTATTGTTCGTTATTTGTCTTTAGGTATTTCTTGCGTAGTTTATTAGTTTATAAAAAGGACCATTCTTTACATTTTGTCAGTGTATTTAGGTATATATATACTGCTAATGTTGTTTCTTTGCCGTTAATTACCTATTGCTTTTAAAAACATTGTTTTATATTTTCAGTGATTAAGGTTAGGTACCTTACCGAAAATGACATACAAAATAGTGCAGACAATAGAGAGGTAGAAAAAGTCTGGTTATTGTACCTTCTTTCTGGGAAGATAAAGGAAAATTGTGGTGGCCGCCTAAAAGACTCTGTTTAAATTAATGAAAGATGACCAATCTAAACCCAGTAAAGACTGGAAATTAATGAAGTGCACGTTGAAAAGAAACAATATTCAGACATACCAGCTTGCTGATGATGAATTATCTGCAATGGAAGAAAATTCAGACACAGATGTTCAAGATACAGTTGTGGTTGAGCCTCGAGAGACAGTTGACCTGCCAAGTCAAGGAGAAATAAATTTTGAACTTTTGGCTAATAATTTGGTAAGTTAATATTTTTTGTTTGTAGTTTTGGCATTTTACTCACTATTATGTGTCGTAGTCAGCGGGATGCGTGGCAACGCAGACCCGGTCTCGTAACAAGCGCGCGGGTAGATCGCACGGCACTAGATCAGCGCAGGCCTCTGTCACTCGACGTACTTGCGCGCGATAAATGCCTACCGCTCGCTGGATTACCGGTAACCCCACGCGGCTCAGGGCTTTCAATAGTATCACGCGCGCGCGCCTCAATATTACTATTTTATTTCGTGGCATGTTATGCTGCTGGTTTTATTAGGTTTTAAGCTACCTCACAAACTGATGGATTATTTTGAGTTGTGTTGGTTTCTATGCGACTATTGTAAGATTTAGAAACATTTTATATTTATGAACTTACTTATCTAGTAATTCTATTTTTTTAAATAAATTAATACTTGTCTACTTTATTTACTTTTTACATTTACTTACTTTACAGTAACAACAGAGATCATTAGGTACCTACTTGTTTTACTTTAGATACCTACTTAGTTATATGAACTGTATTATGAGTTTTGTAGCTCAAAACACATCTCGAGTGTAAGTAGATATAGTTCTGGTCCAACTTAATAACTTAATGACGACTCGGAACATTACGCATGTCGCTACGCAGAAACCAATTTTAGGTATGTATCAACACTCGACGGAGTACCATATGGGGTATGGCACTTGTGCTCGAAAATAGTTGGAAACCGCCTTTGATTTAGACGAAAGCTTTACTTAAGTACTTAACTATGCTTACGTATTAGGTAATATTACTAATATGTACCCATACTCCATTTTAGTAGACGATCCATTTTAGTAGGTTAACTAAAGAAAAATATTCTTGATATTACTTTTATTTAAAAACTCAATTTTAAAAAGGCTATCTTAAAATAAGCGTAACTTCGTTTCCAACTTAAATATTAATAAATTGTAAGAAGCAACCCTAAGCACGGCCACGGCACGGTTGCAGTCACTGAACTGTGCGCTATCGCATTGGAATAACAATCAAGCGCTCGAGCTTTAAGGTTCATTTTATAACGCAGCTAGGAATTTGTAGGTAGTTGGGGAACTTGTAGGTGCTTATAACAGTAGGTATGGACTTTTGTATGGAGTGATTTATCTGTTACGTATTAACTATTATATAATCTGTGATCAGCGTAGTGTTGTGCGATCTACCCGCGCGCTTATTACGAGACCAGGCCTGCGTTGCTTTTTTTCATTAAGCCCCTTACTTATAAAAATCTCTAATCACCTTTTAAGCAACATTTTAACTAATCACTACTTAAAGTCTTAAGTAGTGATTAAATGTCAGTTAAGACAAGAAAGAATTAAAATTGATTGAATTATTTTCAGACATACAATCAAGAAAATCAGGAAAACTCAAACATTAACCTCACAGCTACTGAAAACTTCACTAACAGTGAAAATGTACTACAGATATTAAACGCAGAAACTGTGAACTTTGATCTAATTTTAAGTAATCAAAATATTATTGCTCAAAAATTGGATGCTGTACTACAAATTCAAGAAGTCGCTGTCAAAACCAAGAAAAGATAACCCAAGAATTGGCCAGACAATCTGTTCAGTTAGATGAAATAACTGTACAACTCGCAGAGATAAATGAGGGCGTACAACTGGTACAAACGTTACTTTATTGAAAGATGTAAACGCTGCAGATAATGAAAGTTTGCGTTCAAGCCCATTGACAGTCAAAGAGAGCTTATATCACTGGACCAGTTATTAGCAGACAAAACAGAAAAAAAAATTTCGACATCATTTGTCATTTTATGCACACCTTCGAACGGCACAGGAATAACTTGTGCTTATAAATTACTTGATATTCTATTTACTCGGGATTTCCTTTGCTTGTGTTCCTGGGCGGGTGGAAGTAGAGGAGATAGGTCCAAAATTGCCCTTAAAGACTACAAGAACCTTCTGAAATTCTTTCATGCAATGATACTAACTTGGGATCCAACATATACTGTTCAAGATAACGAAAAATTTTTCAAAATTGTTACAAGAAATTCAACGCAAAGGAAATGCATGAAAAACGTAAGAACATCTTCTAAGAGATCTCGCAAGCTTAAGGATAATTTAGATAAACGACAAAAGACTGGGAATGAAAAGCCACCAAATGATGACACCAAAGACACTGAAAGAGAAAGCATACAAATTGAAGCACGTGCAGCAATTGATGTTGACGACGAAACTGAAGAAGAAAGCCAGGTAATTCAAGAACAAGCATTGGAGAAAGAAAATATTACTAATAATATTATTGATGATGAGGATGAATATGATTTGTGTTAATCAACGTATTTATGTGGTTAAGTTTTTAAAAGGTAAAAAGTCCTACACTAAATATTTAATTTTGATATTTTTTTGTGTAATCAATCTCAATTATTCAACCATAAAAATTATGTTTCTGCACTCAATAATTTTGATTTAAATTTGTATAATCAATCTTTTTTTAATTAGGTAATAATAAGAAAACAATTGCAATATGCCTACACTATTTCTTTAATAACCCTAAAATCTACCTACGTACTTAAATAAAACAAAAATGCTTAAAATAACTGGGTTTTTATTGGAACGTATGCAATAATGGTATGAAATATAAGTATTCATAATGATCAATACATACTAATTTACATTGTATATCTTTAGGATTTAAAACAATGTTAAAACTGGTATTATCGTGAATTTTTGATTTGTAAATGTGTAAACGTGAGGATTTTATTGGATACGTAAACACATCTTCTTTGTTACTTATTTTCAAGCCCTTAATACAAGTCCCATTGATTTCTTCAACTATATCATTTATTTCAACTATATCGTTGAAAGTTGTTAACACGTATCTATCCTTTCTTTTTGGGGAAACCTTAAATCGTTGTAAATGAAGTGTTCTGAAATTATTTCTGCTTGCCGTTACGAACGGATGATCACTTTTTTCAGGATTTTTAACATTAAACTCTTCCGTGGCTTCAACTATTCTATTTGCTATCTGTGATAACGGATTTTTTCCACCTCTCAGCAATCGCTTAATGCAATACAGCTTATTCTCAAAAGGGTAAGCACTGAATGAGTGTAAAGGTCCAAATCTTTCAACTTCTGCAGTTACGTGGGTTAAATTGTGCACGTTACTAGTAACGTAATCTGCTCCATAGAAGTCTTTATAGTGTTTGACAAAATCTTTTAGCAGTTCTTTAGCTAATGGCAGCATAGGCAGATGCCTTTCAGTTGAACAGATTGTAATGCCACAGTAAAACTTCAGAAAATGTGAAAATGTGGCATTATTGAGCACATCTGGCAGTATAATAATACTTAGATAGAATAAAAAAGTTCTATATTCAGTAGCTTTCCAAAATGCTAGATATTCCAGACTTCGTACTGCTCGATGAATTTCGGTTGGTAAAATATTGCACTTGTTTAAGAAATTTGTTACAACTTCAATATCCATAGCACGCCATTTCGTTCGATATTTTCCAAAATTACCATCACGCCATCCAACTAGTAGCCTCTTCATAATGCCTAAGTCGACTAAATGCAACGAATCACCAACTGGAAAATCTTTTACCATATCTATTGGAAGATTAAGCATAGGGGAATCAATCTTATGGTGTGCCCCATAAAGTTTTCTACGGAAACCATCATTTGTTCTCTCAGAACAACTTATATCAGGAAATGTAACTGTGTGTGAGTTGTAGGAATATTCACCAACAGTGATACATTTCATGCAGCCATATTTTCCATTAAAGTTACAAACACCTGAAAGAATAAAAGAAATGTTGTGATAGAAAGAAGTTAAATTTTAATTTATCAAATAAATAATAAAAGGAACTAGATATACTCTAATAGGTAAAGCTTATTAGAATATATCATGTCCATTAAATCCAAGATAAACAAAAAGATTTCGAATAACTATAGATAAGGATATAATAAACATATACCTTTTATGAAAGCTCTAGCAGGTGAGTCACAGATAAAACATCTGATCTTTACTGTAACTTTCTTCTCAGATTGTTGCACTAACGAAATTCCGTTTTCCAATAAATTATTAAGATCGTTAATAAAATCTTCTAGATATGCAGCTAAACTCTTAGGTTTTCCTACTCCATAGTAAATTCCAATCACGAAAGGTTTTATGTCTGGATTTTCATAAATGTTACAAAGAATTGGCCAAAATTCTTTCTTTGAGCTTTAAAAATTGGTAAACCATCAAAATTAAAATTTAAAGAAATACATTTTGGAACATCTGTCCACTTTTCAATAGTGTAGTTAAATTATTTGTAATTCCGTTGTGCCAATATTCGCCATCATTAATTTTTTTATGTTGACACATCTTGGTGTTTTTATAATGGTCCTTGGATCTGTAGGTAATATATCCGGAATTAATTGATTTATAATTTTTGCAAGATCTTTTAACGCTATTTGAGTAATATTCCTTTCAATTGCCCATTCTCTGATATTTTCACGAAATGACGATACTTTAACATATTTATCAATATCATTGTCATCTTCACTTTCTTCAAAACTCTCAGATCTTACATCTGGCATTACATCGGGCATTACATCGTGGTCATCTAATTCGGCATTACAAAAGTCATCGCTAAATGGACCAGAATAGGTTTGTTGAAAATTATATTGAGGGCCTACGGAACCTTCTCTAATATCATTATAACTTGAATCGTTTCGTCGTGCATTGGTTTTGTCCTCATGCGAAGTCATCATTATTCTTGCATATTCTTTTGATATTTTTCGCCTTATTCCTCCAGTCCTTGCTTTTATTTTCCATGATTTTTCAGCATTTTGAAAACTAATATTCTTTTTTCAACAGAACTACACGTGAAGCGATACAATGCAATTATAACGTAATTTTTTTAATGCTATATTATCACCTTTATAGGGCTATATAAAAACAAAAGGCTTTACAAACACAGAAAGGTAAATATATGTACAGCTTAATGCAGTATTATAACACAAATATATGTCATTAAAGAGCTATTGGTTTTACAACAATAATCAGTGGAACTTGAAAAATGCGAGCATTACAATGATTTCAGTTTATGCTGTTCAGTAGCATTAGGCTTTTAATTAATATACAAAAATGCTATCAAACAGCCAAAGGTAATGAAAACAGCTAAAAGCTGTACAGTGGATTTACGGAGCATTGTAATGGTTCAACTTTATGCTATACAGCAGCATTAGGCATTGACTTACTATGAAAAAATGCTATAATGAAACGAAAACTTCTGAAAACTGCCCAAGGCTGTATAATGGATTAACAGTGCATTAATATGGTTCAACTTTATGCTACACAACAGCATTAGGCATTTATTTATTACTTAAAAATGCTATTATAGAAGTAAAGGTATAAAAACATGCAAAAAGCTATACAGCGACGTTGCGTCGTGCCGCACTAAAACTAACAGATTTATAAAAGCATTTTTTTATACCATTAACCAACCGTCATACAGCGTAATGTATTATAATGGCTTTTAGGTGCTTATATATAGCGTCAGGCTGTTTGGTGAACGTTTATAAAATCTTACATAGATCTTAAGCTCTATATCACTTCACGATTGATTTGTTATAATGCTATCTGTGTTACTTGGGAAAGACCTTAAAACATAGATAGACATTGTTATCTTTACTTATTTATGTATCTTTACAATAAAACTGCATTTTCTGTTATGGGCGTGATTCGACGCGCCAAAACAAATTCTTTCGGAATACAAAATATGCGCACAGGTGGCAAAATCTCAAGTTCCCACAGAGTACAATAGACTTTTTTTATTAGAGCAGGCGTAGTGGGATCTTGTCCCTATTACATCTATGCTTGTCCCACTCAAAAATAATGAGGTTAGAGATGGTTGGCCGACAGTGTATCGACAGATGTTTATTTATTGTTAATCGCGCTGGGAAATTAGTCCATGTACCTATGTAACTTTATGAACGCATATACCAGGACATAATATTGATTCTCGCGAGCAAAAATGGAATCACCCCTTGCGCTATACAAATACAACGATTGCCAATGATACAATATTTACAGTTAAATGTTTATGGTCTCGTTTGAAAGCCTATACTTTAAATTAAGGGTAGATAAAAATCATTTCCGTATTTCAGGAGCTAATCAATTTGAAAATCGGGCGAAAAATAAAATTGAGCTTAGCTGAATAATTTACCATTTCGAACAAGTACTATAGTTAAGTATGTACTAATCTCAGAATGACAAACTACTCCATCCCGCTATCGATTTATCGATAATCCGTTAATATCGAGAAGCACTTCTAATCGATACGTACGTAAGAGTTCCGCGCTCGGCTCCCATGCATTATGACAGCCATCGAAACGAGAGCATCGCGACACAATGGCGCGCATAAATACATGGAAAACCTAGCTAATGAAGTAGGAACATTGTGTGTTACAAGTGCTTATTACTTGCGTAATTATGCGCCCACGCCGGTATTGTCTTGTCAGGCTGCAGTGTTTAGGTGGGTAATTCTGCCTGCTTACCTGACTCGCTTTTGTGGGAAAAAGTTGACGTCTGACTCACGTTCATTTACTTTAACTAGCAAAGTAATAGAGATATAGTTCCCGCCAAACTTTTTCGCTGCGCGTGTCGTTGTTACACTTCAACATAGGCCACATGTGCATATTTGAACTCCGATTATTCCGCCTTCCAGATTGCGAGAGCTGTACATGGTTTAAAAGTATCTAGGTGTCAACTATATCTAGACAATATTTCAAATAAAGTCTACACACCTACTACCACAGAACAGCTACTATTCATAGTGGTCAATCTGTTATCTAATGATTTCCCACCAACCAAAAAAAAGTTTTTAAAATATATTGAAAAACAACATTTATTAAGTCATTGTAAGTAAAACATAACAAATTAACTAGTATAAGTTACACTTATATTCTGATAGGTAAACAATCACATCACAGCATAAGGGAATTGTATAATTCTATTACAAATTGTATTATTATTACAAAAAAATAGATACTGTTATAATAAATGGCATAGCTAATTCAAAATCCCATGTGGAATAATACAAGAGCCTTTTATAGTTAACTATACTTCCTCTTTTCATAGATTAACCCCTCTGCTCGACAAGATTTTGACATATGACTATACCGTTGATTCGGCGGGATATTTTGAATCGCGACATGGAAGTCAAAAATTTGTACTAACTTTCAACACATGAATTCTAAGTCCGTAATGCCTGATTAGAAGTATTTTACCTATAACTTTAGAGCTCACTTATTTGACAACAACGTGCAAAGGTCAAATGGGGTCAGTTAATTCAGAAAAATATAATAATTACGGTGTTTTTAAGTCTATCGAAAAGTTAGGCATTTCAAATTTGGTGAAAACTTACCAATAAATAATCGCATCACTTTCTCAAACACAACACAAACGTCATATTTATAACATTTTCAATCCATTGCAATACATTTCGTGCACTTATTTATGTTCAATAACTAAAAATCAGCACATAAAATACACAATAAAATGAACAATATTTACAAGATCAAAGTCACAGACAAGTAGAGTTTGGAATAGAGTTTTTTTTCTATCATCGGTGTGCATTCGATACCTAAATCGGATATTTATTATAAATAATCGAATACCAATTTTATATACACTCTTTTGCAAAAACGGGCACCTATGCGAAATCTTAGTTTTAAGGACAATACGTGTATTTCAAAGGGTTTTAATGATTGTAGTATGTTTCTAGCATCAAAAGAGTTAGCCGAGCATGCGTGAGAGTGTATTCTAAATTTGAATTTTGTACAATTGCTAAGAAATTGGTTAAACCTTGTTTTGGACTAATTGCTGGCAGAAAGTTCGTCGGTGTTTTGAAAAGTTTTTGAAGTGATTTTCAGGAAAATGATAATGCAGTTTTAATTAATGATTAATGTACTTTTTGTTAGATCAAATAATTTTTGAAAAACTATGTGTATTTGATAAAATTTTTACCTGCTCTAAATGGGCTATACTGATGATTGATGGCAATGTTAAGAGTTTCGGTATTTTAGTGTAAAGCGTTCTATTGTTTAGATATTGTACCCACGTGTTTTAAAATATCGCTTTTTTATAAATAAACACTATTTAGAAGAGTATCAGTACCTTTGGCTGCGATAAAACCAATTTAAAGTAAGCAGTGCCTATCACAACTCGTCTCCTATCGGGCTTTGACATTTGAAAAATACCAAATTTTGGGATAAATGTTAAAATTAAAACATTAAAAATTATGAGAAGGGTTAAAGCTATCTAAAAAGTCAAATTATTGCCTCGTTGAAGCTCTCGATAACTCCATAGATATCGGGTTACTAAACGACGATTTAGCTGAAAGGGAGTCAAGAATTCAAAATTACTGGCCAAACGTATGTTTCTTAAGAAATGAGCAGATAGCCAATTATTGTTATGATTTAAGCAGGAAAGTGCTGCAGATGCCAGAAAATCTCGGTGTAGGCAAGTTTATTTAATAAAATGTCCGTGGGATGAAAACACGCTATTTGAACGCTCAGACTCATAGATCTTCAGAGGTCTACGGAGTTTCCCAAGAGACGAGGTTGTTTAAAAATCAGTGATAACGAGACCTTAAGACCTCTTGCTTACAGTCTATGCGCTATTTTCTGTATTTTGTAGAATTTCAAGTCTTTTAAAATGTCAAATTCCGATAGGAGACGAGTTGTGATGGGCACTGCTTACTTTAAATTGTTTTTGTCGCAGCCAAAGGTACTGATACTCTTCTAAATAGTGTTTATTTATGAAAAAGCAATATTTTAAAACACGTGGGTACAATATCTAAACAATAGAACGCTTTACACTAAAATACCGAAACTCTTAACATTGCCATCAATCATCAGTATAGCCCATTTAGAGCAGGTGAAATTTTATCAAATACGCATAGTTTTTCAAAACTGTTTTGATCTAATAAAAAGTACATTAATCATTAATTAAAACTGCATTATCATTTTCCTGAAAATCACTTCAAAACACCGACGAACTTTCTGCCAGCAATTAGTCCAAAACAAGGTTTAACCAATTTCTTAGCAATTGTACAAAATTCAAATTTAGAATACACTCTCACGCATGCTCGGCTAACTCTTTGATGCTAGAAACATACTACAATCATTAAAACCCTTTGAAATACACGTATTGTCCTTAAAACTAAGATTTCGCATAGGTGCCCGTTTTTTGCAAAAGAGTTTATTTCTTTTAATAGCAACTTATTTCAATTTTATTTATTAATTTTAAATTATAGGTTCAATTTGTTTTGTTGTTAAGAAAAAGATATTTAAGTTTTATGAAAGTTTTAGCATTAAATTTTTATATGTATTATTTATTTTGGTGTTGCGTCATTCGTAATAATTTTTAACTTTAATTGAATTTTTATTACCTATTACGGAATTTTAATTTATTCTTATATTATTTCTGAACAATTCTAAGATTTTTGTTTCGGCGGAGGGTAAGCCTGCTCATAGAGGTATTTAGCCTACTTCAATCGATCTCAGTGGCGTGCACTTGAGAGGCCTATGTCCAGCAGTGGACTGCGATAGGCTGATGATGATGATGATGATGATGAGGGTAAGCCTGGTGTTCTGAAATATAATGCAATTTGTAACTACCAAAGTAATGTACTTATTTGATGATGAGAAACAATAATAATTGATTGATTTTAAAGTCACCAAATATTTTTAACCGAATCCCAAAAGGAGGTGGTTCTCAATTTGGATGTTTGTTTTGGTCGAAAGGGTATATTCCCATATTTGTTATTAGGTCCAGGATCTGATGATGGAAACTTTGAGAAATCGAGGGCAACTCTCGAAAATTGTAAGCATAGATAAGGTTATAACTTGACACTCAGATGTATGTCTGATAACACTATGAAACAGTAAAGGTTTGGAGCTGACCTGATGATGGAGACCAGAGAAGGTCGAGGGATCTCGACAACCGAACTTCTCCCGTCTCCATCTCCTTCACTGTTGCAGAGGCCTCGTAAATACGAATAATATAAGCACAAACACGAGAAAGTTTAAATATTCAGTTGTCGAGTTCCCTCGACCTTCACTGGTCTCCATCATCAGGTCAGCTCAAAACCTTCACTGTTGAATAGTGCTACCAGGCAAACACCTGAGTGATAAGATTTCAACCTATGTATTTCTGCAACTTTCGAAAGTCGCCCTCGATTTTCAAGGTTCCATCATCAGATCCTGACCTGATGATAACGGGACCACCTCGGAAGTATACGCTATCAAACAAAAAGAATCATTAAAATCGATAAATAAATGGCTGAGTAATCGCGTAACAAACATACAAAAAACGGTCGAATTGAGAACCTCCGCTTTTGGGAAGTCGGTTAAAATAAGTCGGCGGCGGCCATCTTTCCATCTTGGACCAGCTTTCGATGAACAGCGAACTATTTGCCCTTTCAAACAATGAAATCGTCATAAAATTTTGCGATAACTACACCTAACTACGGCTCTCGTCAAATAGCTTTGCCGCTCAGTTAAAAGTTGAAGTAACGAATCGCCATTAAGTTTGGCAGGTCTACAGGAATCCTGCACATAAAACACCCGAAGAAATAAATAAGTCTTCATTTGCCGTCTTCAGAAACCCTAAAAACCGAAGATTTTTTTTATTCCGGCTACAACGTATTTTCTACCACTGATTTTCTAGCATTTTTTCAAAATAAATTAAGTCATTTTACTTTTCCTAATTTATTTTCAGATTATGGTAAGTACCTATACAAAAGTGCAATTTAGTAATATTATAATATAAAATTATTAAATCGATTCTTTATTTTAACGAATCGGATCATTCGATGCAAAACTTCTATCACCGTCGCCATCTTGTCTATGCGTCTTCAAATTTAAAAACAACTAATGTAAAAAACATGGCGAGTTCGATCAGAATTCCCGGTAATTACGATTGGATTTTAAAAGGTATATTTCTAACGGGATGCTAAATATGAAAGGTTTGAATGCGTAAAAATAATTTAAATTTATTTAGTTTTTTATTTAGTACTCACAAATGTGGTTTGATTGGAAAGAAAATAAATATGAGCGTAAATAATTAGGAAAGTGTATGACTGATTCGCAGACCCCAATTGGGGTCTAAACCGAGCTTACGGTGACATTGATGTTCAGACCCCGATTGGGGTCCGCTACGGATTTGACGGTTAAATGACACTTATTAAAACCTTCATTTGTTACTGTTATCACCTTGCAACATACTATTTGTTGATTATTATAATTACTGATACTGTAGAGCACTTTATATTATTTCCTTATAACTAATATTGAACTATTGCATCATTGTACTAATGGGACAAACATATATAAATAACATCATATTTGGTCTTTGAACATGTCATACAGTTCAGTACTGAGCCTATACAGTGGGAGGCCAACAACAGTGAAGTAATCCCCTCCACTCGCTCCACAAATGTACCCCACACCTTGGATACCATAGCCCCGGCTTTGTCCCTGAAAACATATTTTATAAAACTGATAATAATGTTTGATAAAAGCATATCAAAGATAGTATTTGCAAGAAAAATAACTGACCACACCCAATATTGCAAAATGTTTATCAATTTAATTTCATTACATTTTGGCTCTTTTATAACATTGGGAATGGTCAGTCATCTTTAACAATACCAATTTATAAAATGGATGAATAAAAATGTCATTGCTTGTTTGTACCTTGAAGGCATTTCAGAAATCTACTGGGCCGATTTCAAAAATTCTTTCACTGTTGGGAAGCTAGATTATGCCTGGTTCTATTTAAGCTAGGTAAGGGAAGAAGTTCGTCAACCATGTGAAAAAGCTAGTAATAAATAAGACACAAGGAACTTACATAGGTTCTCCAGTAGCAATGTAGCCCTTTATTTGCTTGTCATCCACATTGCCAAAGAAGACATCGGTTTTTCAGTGAATTTCACAGTTTTGTGTTGTGTCTTGACCACCACTCCTGTGTACACGGTGTACACGCCTGATAAGCTGCAAAATTACGTAATGACAATTTTTTCATCAAATGTTCAAAGGTTTCATGGCTCAGAATCAGCAACATGGACACTGTTAAGAGCTTGTCTTTAATAGTAGGTAAATATTAAGTGTGCAATTTATATTTGATCCAGTCCTTGATAAAAAACAATCACCGTGATAACATGTTAAATGCATCTGCTTCTGAAGTAGGTTTACCAAACATCTCTTTACCCAAAGTAACCATTGTATCAGCACCTATAACTACATCAGGCCTCTTTCCCTCTGATAAAGTCTTTTCTCAACCTCTAAAACTTTTTGCAATGCAGTTTCTTCTACAAATTCAGAAAACTATTGAAACTCTTTGGATCTAGGTTCTCTTCAAATAACGATGGGCATAGTGTAACCTTGAGACCCTGAAAAAAATTAGAAATAATATATCTTCGATCTAGAATCCTGCATTGGTTAGTAGGTTAGCTGTAAGCCGGCTGTACTTACAATATTTTCAATAAGTTCTTTTCGTCTCGGTGATCCACTAGCTAAAATTATACTTTTTGTTTCAAAATGTGCATAACCGGTTGCAACATATTTGCTTTAAGCTATATGCTTTTATAATTAATTTTACATACACATAGGACATAAACATAAACAATAGCACGTTTTTGAACTTTTTTTTGGTAAAATTCAAATCGCTAAAAACGTCAACGTCATTTGTCTTGTCAAGGTTGCAATTGCCAGTACTCAGAAGGAATATTCAAGAAAAATCACACCACTATTCCGTGCATATGTCTTGTGGCGCCAGTTTCAACCGACTTCAACAAAAGAAAAGGTCCTCTGGAGAAACTCAATGGAATCACTTCAGGACACGCAGTTTTCATAATCCTTTTTTATATACAAGTATACATGCACTGCGTGGAACTCCTGAAGTCTCCTGCGCACAAAATATTTGCAAACTAATGTGCCACACACTGCTTTGGATTAATCTCGCCATCACAGTGGGAGAAACAGTTCAGTGCATCCAGTGATGATCCAGTGCAATCCCTATTTTTTATGCAATAATGATAAATAAGAGCCAAGTTAGATGGAAAGAATATTTGATTGCAGATAAGAGAATTAAAAAGAAGAAGAAAATTACGTTATGCCGACGACGGCATCCCCAAATAAAATTAGGATAAGGACAGGAAGACCACGACGACACGCTATAAAAATGTCAAAAATATTAAATAGTTATACTTACAATAGTCCTTACTAGTTCTTTTCGGCTTGGCGATGCACTCGCTAATATTATAGATTTTGGTTCAGTATTTGCATTATCGGTTCCAACATCCTTACTTTATCTTAGAACTGGTTCAAATAAAACAAACGAAAAGAAGCAACTTTTTCGATGCAATATATAATCAAAGATAAGATAAGATATTTTTAAGGATAAACAGTGCTAAAGTACTTGGATCAAAAGGAAGGAACGATGGAGCTTGTTTGAAACGAATCGAGAATGTTACAATAGTATGTGATGTGCAAGTACCAAATAAACACAGTGCTAAAAATAGGATGTTTCCCAAGTACACACAAACCTTTGATTAGAAGTGGCGCGTATTGCGATCACAATTATTATTAACTGAGACGTTTTCATGATTTTAAAAGAAGACTGCAAGATTTGAAGCTAACAGGAAATTAGTAATTATTCTAGAGTACTTTGATAAGCAGGTACTCTTTTTATATTAATTTTATCTTTCGAAAGCGACTACAATGGTTCAAAATTGAGATTTCTAGGAATTTAACGATATTAGTTAGTGTATGTAAGCGATGGTGTCCAGCCAGAACGGCACTAAGGAATCGTGGGGTCCATTAGTAATACTTTCCACCATCTCACATGGCCCTTGGACACCTACAAAAATATTGTTCCCTTACTTATAAGTATAGAGTTATCGTAAATTAGTCGCAATCAAAATTTTAATATTAACCCTACACCACTACAAAATTTTATATTAATCAACTTTGCATAGTTTAGAGGCGCCTTTGGTGTTACACTTGGCAATAGGTGGCAATAAGGCCGACAAAGGTGTTGAACTCTTGCCATCTGGTATTTGTAATAAAATCCAAACGATTTTAATAAGGCACATGCGATTACTACGCCTCCTACAACCACATTACAGAGTTTTACACTCCATAATGTGTCGTCTGATATCTCAAAATGATTGATTTTAAGGCATTAAGTAAATAAATAAGCAGTAAATCATCATCGTTGTACCCATAAAACCTGGACTAACTGCAGGCGTCTCCCTCAGTAAAATGATCGACTAAAACAGCCGTAGACAATATACTAACGGAGTGTTTTGCACTGTAGTTAAATGTCACATGTCACATCACTAGTAACTGTAACCTATTGTCTGTGGTGTTGCACAGTTGTCTTTATTGAGGTTGAGTAGCGTTTTTAGCGTTTTGTGATAAAAAAAACAACCAAAATAGGTGATGGAAACATAATTTTACTAAAGATGAAGTCCGTAGTGGCTTACGTTCGTAGTCTTTTAGGTTGGTGTGACGAAACTCCGCCGATAAGAACAAGCTTCAAACGAGACAGGTATGACATTACATGTTTACAACACTAGTTATGGCGGCAAAGTCGATGTAAAATAATTCTTATTGCGTTAACGAAACAATACAAAATGTTTAGGATACCACTGAAAGTTGCGTCCAAGTTTTGAAGTGGGTAAACGCGTTGGCGACTGAAAAAAACAATGTATTGGCATGGTGTACACGTTTTGATTGTTTTCCAGGGCCGACGATGACTTATCGTCCGACGATGAAACACCGGCCCTCAAGAGACTCAAACAACTGAAAAGGACCAGCTTCCCAGACATCATGTCCGCAAATGGTACCTCCTTCAGCTCCAAATAGCTAAAATTGCCTGGATAGTAGTAAACTAACCTATTTGTTGCTTCCCTCTATGTTGTGGTTCACATTATGTTCTGCTTACTAAAGTCCCAGTTGTAGTATCTACTTGCATGTGTAGTATCCAACTATCACTTTACTAAGCTTCAAGAACAACAACTTAATCGCAATATTCTGTATTTGATCACATCCAATAAGAGTCTTTGTTAATTATTGTTTTAGATGAATGGAGCAAAGATGAGAGACAAAGCAAAATGTGAGATATGTGCCAATACAAATTGAGGGTCATGCAAGCACTTCCACACCTAATGAGTCTCTTAACAAGAGCAGCCAGAACCGTGCCAATCAAATTGGTCGGGCTGACAGAAAATGGACCGCTACACCCTTGAGGAAGCCTAGGAAGCACACACCGTCAGACCTGTCATACATGATATTCATGCAGTCTTAGATGATGAAAATGATGAACAAGAAGTAAGTGGCCCATGTTTTTAACATAGCTCTAAACCTAACAATAGTTGCAAATTATACATAAATTTTCTTTTTAGGTAACATGGTTGGAATCTAAACCAGAAAATACATCAAAAAAGCCAACTCCAGTATACATTGATTTGGATGATGATGACGAAAATGACCACAATCATCAGGAAGATGATGTAATCTTTGTAAAGAGGGTTACCACTCCACCCCTACTAGACCTTACAAGTACTTTCTTGCCAAAGCGGCCAGGATGTCACGGATAGAGCTGAAGAGGAACCCAAATATTATAAGTTAAGCCGAAAACCTAATGACCGAAGCATGCTGAATTTGTCTCCCAGAACATATAGCAAATTCAAAGCCCCTCCTGGCATCACCAAATCATATAAAAGCTCCCACCCTTCCTCGGTGGTTGCAAACTGCAAAACCTACTACATCAATCTCTCCTCATTTACAAGAAATAGATTTTAAACGGAAATGCTAGGTCTACACTCTCAGAAGTGTTTAATTTAGATGAAAAGAGAAACTATCAGGAACTTATTCGGCGGGTTCAAACTTCTATAAAACCATTGTCAGTGAATAGATCTCTAGATATAGTCAATCTAGCAGAAGATGCTGCATCATTCCGTCGTACACAGAGGACACAGAAGAATGCTTTAAATGAAATTAAATTAGTAGAAAAAGGATTGGTTGCCAGTAGAGACAGTGATGCATCAAAGGAGTATGATCCTATTACAGTAGCATCCATAAACTCATCAGATTCAGAAGTAGAGATAGTTCCATCAGAGTCATCCACTACATCTTCACAGAAGATTGATCCAATAAACACACTCAAAGACTCATACAGGGACAAGGCTATCACTTCCGGGGATTGGCTGTCAAGATTAGATTCAAAATATAAGAAGAAGAAACAGGAAACACAAGCCAAGCTCAAAGATGCACGAGAGTCAGATATTATATCTAAAGTGAACAATGAGCAGAAGATAGCTCAATTGGAACATAAGCTGAAGTATGAGCTGAGCATACCGAGCATCTATGAGGAGCCACAGCCCACGGTAGAGCTGCTGCCCGCCACCCCTGAACAAGAGAAGTTGGTGAACAGAGCTCTGGGACCGGCCCTCCTGGACAGCTCCTAGTTGAGAAATTCAATTTGAGGATACACAGGTTTGTTAATAAATATTCACTTTTGCAGTAAAATTAAACCACATGCATCATTCATTTTTATTTACCTGGTATAAAAATTTAAACACTTTTAGGACCATGATTTTTCTCACATAGAATCAATGACAATTATTTATTCCAGGCGGGACCTGCAAACTCTGTCAGGACTAAACTGGCTGAACGACGAAGTGATCAACTTCTACATGAACCTGCTGATGCAGAGGAGTGAGGAGCGGAAGGACTTGCCTAAAGTGTACGCTACCAACACCTTCTTCTACCCTAAACTCATGCAGAGTGGACAGGCTGGACCGGAGATGGACGAGAAAGGTACCATTTTAAACTACTACTTTTGTCAGTGAATCATGCATCTAAATACGCTCACGTCGCGCGTGTGACACTTGAGAGCCATTTGCGAACATATTTTGCATTTAATGTTTATAAATAACACAAAACAAAATGGAATTGTTAGTTGATAGTAAGTATATTAATTTAAAAATCGAGTAAGATAAAAATCTGAGCTTGGAATGCGATCCCAATGTAGTGAAATAAATGCTATTATTATTCCCTTAATTGTTCTGTATGTTACCAGTAATCACTGCTTTTGCAACTAAATTCCGAGCAGTCTGCAAGTGTCGATAATCATCTTCGCCACCACCAGCTGATCTTAATAAATATTTGTTGTTTTGTTAAAATAAAAATATGTCTAATATTTTAGCCAGTCTAAAATACGGACTAATTAGAATCGTTATTTTGAACCCTGTCACCATGCCTATTGGTTTCTGCGCATGCACTGGCGATGGCGCCATGATAGGTGGCTACAAAGAGTAAAAGTGAGAATGTCTTGTACGTGTTCCAGGTGGACATCTTCGCGCACGACCTGCTGGTGGTGCCGGTGCACCTGGGCGTGCACTGGTGCGTGGCGCTGGTGCACATGCGCAGCCGCCGCGTACACTACCTCGACAGCATGGGCGGCCGCAACCAGCCCTGCCTCGACGCGCTGCTGCAGTACCTGCGCGACGAGCACCAAGACAAGAAGGGGACGCCCTTCGACGATAACGGCTGGAAGACTGAGTGTCTTAGAGTGAGTGTTCCAAGCTTTATCTAATAGACAAACATGATGATGAGTTGCTTGAGAGTTTGTTACGCCACTTCTTCCCAGCAAAACATGTAGGAAGTGGTGAAGGGCGGGTGTGTTGGGGCTGTCTTTGTTTTAGACGTTCAAAGAATGCTGATTTATCAGCCTAATAATATAAGCCTGATTTCTTGCGGTTTCACTAGCTTGATCTTTATTGAATGTGTGTTTAACGAACTACCAATTGCATGTATTTTGATGATGAGAAATAAATAATAATTGATTGCATGTTGTGTGCAGGACATCCCGCAGCAGATGAACGGCAGCGACTGCGGCATGTTCGCGTGCACGTTCGCGGAGTTCTCGTCGCGCGGCGCGGCCTACTCGTTCTCGCAGGCGCACATGCCGTACCTGCGCCGCAAGGCCGCGCTCGAGATACTGACCGGCCGTCTGCTGCTCTAGCCGACACCAGCCGTTAGTGAGCTATTTACTTTCTGTACCCAACATGCCCGCAGTGCCAGATTAACCGAACGGGGAATATAACAACACCTAAAAAGAAATCTATACAATGTAAGTTAGGAAGTTGGCTCTCACTCAGTCAGCGGATGGTATTCCATTCCTTAATTCTTGTTGTTGTCGTTGTACCGTATACTAATAATAGTTGTACCTTTCATTATAAATAGTTAAAATATTGTTGAAAATCCCAGAAATATGTACCTAAGTGTAATTTTCATCTCTATTGAAATGTTCAAATCTGTTAATTTGACGAATGGCTTACCATCCTATGATATCTTTCAATCATGTAATACCAACTATATTACTATTACGGTCGCGGCATGCTATCCTAAAACTTTATTATATGTATTGTATATAGAGTCAGTTTGATTGTCCGCATAAATATTACATGTAGTAAAAGTACTGTAAATAAAATTTGAACATAACTTATGTGTTTAATAAAATATTCGCGAGCTGTTATGTCACATAACAGATTAATTAGTTGACCACGTCACATCACTAATCTCATTCTAGAGTTGCTGAAATGTTTCATGTTTTCTTATGAATCGTAATTTTACTAAACAAAATTGTCCCTCAAATTAAACAAATAACTACTAAATAAAAAGTCTTTAAACAACATCGTATGTTAGAACACAAAATAAATATATCACTAACTTATGGATTTTAATACAAATGGACATATTGTCAGTTTTCAAGTCTGAAATGATTGTTTATATTATAGGTATGTGAGAAACTGGTTATATTAGATATCTGAGTTTATGTGTAGAATATCATTTCATCTGTAGAATGGTCTTGACATCGTGTTTACGCGTTACTTTCGAAATTATTTTAAATACTACTTTCTCCATCATTTTCATTGCAGTGTATTTTAAATAGTGTGTAATAAAAGCATTTTAAACATGTAATACATGTATCATCACTGTATCGCGCCTCAACCCATTATAATTTAATACTCTTTGATGCCTAGTAAGTTTCGCGTAAACTCAATAACAAATTAATGCTTAATGTACATAATTTTTCCTTTCATTCCCAGTTACTATAAGGTCAGATGTTATATGGATAACTTAGAACTATAACTTCGGTTTTGTCTAAACATTGATGGCAAAATTAATGTATTTTTGTTTCTATTATTTATAAATTCGATTCCATTATCATTAGGTATTTTTTGAGTGTGACGAAATGAGCAAAAACAAGTTAATTACATATTCAGGTGCACAAACATCATTACTCAATTTCATATTTATAGGGCTCTTCATTAATCAATAAAATAATCCTTATGATCTGACAAGCTTCTTACACTCCAATAATACCTATTGAACATACAAAAGTACTCACAAAGCAATCTAAGATTGCGATGTATTCATCAGTTCACTCTTCATGTTAATTTAATTCCATGACAAAAGGCAAAAGCAACCGGAACAAAGTCTATCTATTAAATAATTTGTGATAATCGCATGAACGTAAGATTTCCATGTTAAGTATACGACGCATGCGTGAGGATGTATGAGAGATTATGTAGATAGTAATTAATGTTAAAATAAATATAATGTTGAGTGTGATGACTATGAGTGATTTGATAATAATTTATAAGAAGTATTCACCTTGCCGGGTTGTGTTGACGCGTTTTGGAAAGCATTTCTCTCGCCCAGTGTGACGTCGTGTTTCGCTAAGATAATTCGACAGCGTTGTACATTTTCATTCCTATAAGCTTTTTCTTCGTAGTCGATAAAAATAACTTAATTTCGTGTTTTTATGTTTGCTTAAATCCCGTATACTTGATTAATTAAAATAACAAAATTGTCTTTTGTCATGGAAGCAAGTTTTAGTCCTAGCGTTAAGTATCTCTGTATTATAAAAGGATAGTTAAGATAAATAACTTAATTCATATTATAATTATAATTTAGATATTTTGTTTCGCCTGCGAAGGTAATCCGAAGTTTTCTAAGTGATGGAATAAATAAAATAATTTGAAATCATTTTGTGTTTTCATTCATGTACAACAAAAAAATACATACCACGTATAAAACGGATTCTGTATTTATGAATTTTGAGTAGCAAAATTCTTCACGTATTGAGTTGATGAGGTCGATGGGACCCAGGGGCGGGTGGTGACATCAGTCGGTGTTGACGCGCATGAGGCGCAGCTTGCCGCCCTCCAGAAGCGCCACGCCCGAGTCGTTGGTGCCGCCGCAGTAGTGGTACGACGAGAACACCGATATCAGCCGCCCGCGGAGTTGGCACTGAGTTTCAACAGCAATAGAAAGGCAAAGTAAGATGAACTTTCATGCAAAAGTTGGTTGTGACTAGGGCTGGCATCTGTCCGGGTTCCCCGGATTTGTCCTCGTTGGAGGCCGTCCGGGGCCGTCCGGCGGTTTCAAGAAGTGTCCTGGGAAAACCCGGACACATTTCATGTAAAGAAGCACCTCATTGAATTTAAGTATATGTTAATAGTAAATGGATTACAAATTAGGTATTATTTTGTTAAAAAAATCGTACTCGTTCGGGAAAAATGCGATTTACGCCAAATGTCCGGGTTTCTTAAATGTTTGTCCGGGTTTGGCGAAATTCGAGATGGCAGCCCTAGTCGTGACGAGCTTAGCAATGTGGCAACATTCTAATTTTATAGCAAACTAGCGACCCGCCCCAGCTTCGCACGGGTTTGTTTTATACTATGTAGTGATGTGACTACGAACTAGCAATACAGGAAGATGATGAAATCGAACAATCACCATGAATCCATTCTGGTGCAGTTCATGCGCCCGCACCACGTGTGACAGCTGGTTGGCGAGCAGGAAGCGGTCCAGCGCCGTCTGGTCGAACACGTGGCCCGTGCCGCGCTTCGTGTTCGCAGCGAAACCCTCGTTGGAGGCCAGCTCTAGTTGCAGGGTCGTCGTCATTTTGTTCGGCCTTCAGATAACGAGGATTAGACTTATAAATGTCGTTTTGTCTGGTAAATGAGACGGAAATTACGTACTAGACCTGGAGACATTCAGACGTTTTTGCTGCATTAAACGTGGTGTGCTGTTCAATTCTTTGAATCTTTTCCATTTTGATGATTATAAGGTACCAGGCTTGTTAATTAAGATGTGATATGTCAAAAAGTAGTTGAATGTATTATGCTAACTTGATGGGATCATTCCACAGCAGCTCCCAGGCTATAGAGCTCTGCTCGGCGGGCCGCGTCAGAGGCACCGGCACCTTGTCTATGGCAGATATCAGCGGACACACCCACGGAGGCGGGATGCCGCCATGACAGCAGAACACCTGCGGTTATACCAATAGGTAAGTTTAATTCTTTCTCAAGACTTCTAATAAAATCCATTTGCCAAATCGCTAAAACATACTTTGTCATCAATAACGGCAGCTAAGGGGAGCACGTCGAACACATTATTGATTGCATTCCATATTTTATTGCCTTCGAGATCTCCGTATTTTATCAGGCATTCACTGCAAAGTAAACAGAAGAACTCATCTAAGGAGCCATTTGATCGATTTACCAGATCGTCAGTTGCAGACTGACCCATTCAAACTAAAGCTTCATTAAATCTATTTTCTTGTAGACAAAGAAAGAGTTAGAAAGATTTACAGAAGCTTTAACTTTAATTAGCCTTTCTGCAACTGACAGCGAATCTTCAGTTTCTGTAAAAGGATATCAGAAAGTACTTATAGAAAGTGAACATCTTCTGTATGTCCCTGGTCTCGTGGTTGCCGCGCACCATGAGCACGGCGTCGGGCGCTGCAGCTTGGCGGCCAGCAGGTAGGCCATGAGCTCCGTGCCGTGCGCCGCGGTCCACGTAGTCGCCCAGGAACAGCAGCCGCGCCGCCGACAGCGCCGACCCCGCCGGCCACAGCGCTCTCCATCGTCAGCAGCGCGCCCAGGTTGCCGTGCAGGTCGCCTGCACGAAGACACGAAATAAGGACATTTGTATATGGGACCAGTCATGAAGAAGTGCCAGGAGTCCGAGAACGATTTCGTAGATAGAGCGGAGTGGAGAAGACAAATTAGGAAAGCTGACCCCACTACCATGTGGGATACATAGCTGGAAGAGAGAATACCTATGGGAACCAGTTTCAAGTCAGGAAGTTCTCCATGCCAAGAAACACCAGTCCCTTACTGCCAGCTAGCTAGGTGTATGAATACACCAAAGTGAAAGAATGGGTGTATACGCATGGGCTTATTGTGTCATCTTTCTCTGGAGACAGCACTGTTTCATAGCCACAGCAAGAATAAAGCACTCACCCACAGCATATACAGGTGAGGTAAGACGCAGCAACCGCGGCTCACTAGCGCAGATGGGCTTGACGGCTTCAGCCAGCCGCAGCAGCAGCGATCCCAGGGCCACCTCCTCGGCGGGAGAGTTCCACGCCCACGCCTGCTTCACCATGTTCAGGGAACTGCCGCCCGATGGCCGCCGTTGCTGCAAACCACTCCGTGTTGTATGTACCCATTATGATGGTCGACAGAAGTTCTCCAGATGCTAAACCCTTACTTAGAAAAGACATTACGAATAAAGATTTAAGACAAAAGTGGGGCCATAATGCCTCAATATGTCGATTGAACAGAAAATAAAGCTATGCGCGATACTTACATAAGGTTTGCCAAAAGAAGTGGGAATGAAGTGATCATTCCTCATTGATTCATCTTCTTGACCAGCGTATGCGCTCTTTTCTATGTTGAGAAACACAATGTACTTACGTCAGTCAATACAGCCTATCGCATGCGCCTATTCAGAAAAGCGATCTCTTGGAATGATAGTGATAGTACTAACATGGTCTCTCAATGGTACTGGCGAAGTAGTGCACGGCAGCTAGCGCCTCTACGGGCATACAACTCGGTCCGAGCAGATCGAACGACTGCACGGCGTTCATCAAGAGATTCGCGGTCGACGGGCTGACTGCGTCCTCTGTGTATTTTGAACAAAAGGTGCCTACATTTGGATTGTTAAACGGCTGTGATATTTTCAGGAGTGATTATTTTATCAGGGTGAGAATGATGATGAAATATTTCACGCTACGTTTTAGTAGGTAGTTGTTTAGCATATCTAAGGGGTATTTTCGTAAATATGTGTCATGTATGATTGTGTATAATGAAAAGAACATGCCATCGAAGTTGCTGAGCTCGAGCAGCTCGTTGGGCGGGCGGCGGCGCATGCGCACGCTGTAGACGGCGACGCTGTAGTCGCGCGGGCGCCGCACCCCCGCGCCCGCGCCCGCGCCGCCCGACGCCCGCGCCTCCGACCCCGAGCGCGGACACACCGTCGACGACCCTGCCCGGACATATGACACTCACACCACGTACCAAACAATACCCAGAGATTTCAAGGGATACCTATTCAAAGGATCCTACGACTTGCAACTAATATATAACATCTAATTGGTTTCAAGAATTCCCATTGCTTTCCCATTTTTCATAAATTGACAATCTACTCGTTTTCAACTACTAATGGACTTGCTACTTGAGCGTACTCTAACAACGTTAGAGAGAGGCAATTAAGTGAGTCATCCTACCAGTTCCGGCAGAAATTTTTGCTGCAGCTGACGTTGTAGCTGGAGTGTGTTTGTCCCGTTCTCTGAAAATCGTGAAATACTTATTTGTCATAATATTATTATGTATTGTAAAAAAAATATGCGCATTGTAATATTAGAAGGACTCTAACTGCAGATCCACGACGTAAGCCGAGATACTTCTTGGCGACCGCAGTAGGGAACTGGTGCCTCTCAACCGCAGCTCGCCAACTCCTCGGAGGAATTCTGCTAGGGCAGCTGTGAGTTTGGCTGCATACCTAATTGCCTGACGGTGTTACAAATTTTACGTTATAACACCTTCTTCTGAAGCAGTGGTGTTTAGTTGAATTGCATGAAGGTACATACTTAGTTTGTACAGACCTTAGGCAAACGTCAGCGTCTTTAGCGACACTGAGAGCGTCAATGGGCAGTTGTCGTGCAGCACGGGCCGCTGCCACTAGCTCCTTGAACTCCACATATTCCAACTTCATATCCCGATTGTTATCGAAGTACCTGGACCAAGCAAGTTAAGGGAACTCTATGTAAAAAATTGGTCGTCCGGCAGCAGATCAAAAGTAGGACCTGTTGTGATTACCTAAAGATATATCTGCATCGTATTTCAGCTGACACGCCGCTGTGCTGAGTGGCAGGTTCCAGCGCAGCCGACCAAAGCATCAACTCCAGAAAGGATAAACCTCCTCGACCTGTTATGTCTGCCGCTCTACGCAAAAATCTATTTGAGAAGTTGCAGTGCGTCTATTGGTCGAAGATTACCTATTAATTACTACCAACAGTTTTTTTGCCGCTGAGTAGATTAATCTACCTACATTTCTAAACTCGTAGAGATTGATGATCAGTCATAGTCAATAAGGAGTTGCATATGATCAGTAGTACCTGAACAATATACACTTGTAAAATACTACCTGAAGAGGTTTTGGCATTGTGCCCTCTGCCAGCCGAGGTCGACCATAAACTGAGAGAAGATACTGACGCTCATGTAAACCGCGGGAAACACCATCAGCACGAACTCGCGATACATTCTGATTTGATCTGCATCAATTTCAGTAAGTATAAGTATTCGTCATTGATACAGGTAAAGATTATGAAGGAAGATGGAAATTGGATCTTAACCGTCTCGACTGTAACCGGCAGCTTGCAACAGTTGCATGTTGGGCGTCATCATGGCCACGGCTCCTCCGGCCGCTTCGGTCGTGATAACCACATTCTCTTCGCAAATCTCGATCAACGCACCAGACTCAATCTCCTACCAGAAATGCATTTCAATATCGATTACTTTGGATCGTGGAAGGGCTAATGAAAATCTTCTTGGCTACTAAAAACTTGATTTACTTAAGTTTAATATGTGTAGGTATACCAAACGGAAGCTTATTATCAAAGATTTAGAACTACGATCCTTGTACCATAGACCTTTCAAAGCAAAATTCAAATGTCTACTATACACAGGGCTCTAGCATCAATAGACGGGTCGTATGTACTTCAAAGACTGATTCGAGATCGTGACTCAAGCACAGCTCAAAATTATTCCACCTTTCAAATACCATCGACAAGTACTCAATAGAATAAACTAAATATTGTAAAGGTACCGGGTCCTTATCAGGATCTTTGAGCTCGCCTGTGGCCATGAGCGCGAACAATACTATTTCGGGGCTGCGGAGATTGGAGTGAGCTCGCTGCCGCTCCAGCTCCGTGGCGTTCAGCCACTGAAGTCGGTTCCGCATGCCCTGCATGGTTGGTGTTAAAACGTACAGTTACTGAAAACGTAATCCAGCCTTCCTGAGATCAAGCAGGTTGGACCTTTTAGGTAAAGGCATTCAAGACAAATTTTAGACTTAGGTACTCAACAACACCACAGGATACTTACAGCTTTGTACTTCAACCTCTTCTTGACGTCCGATTTGACGGCCACCTTGTATACGGCATGGTACACGCAGTGCAGCACGTGGTTCGGTAGCCAGATCTTGTACACTCGGAGCGGATGGCAGGTCGTGCCGGCGTCAACGCCAAACAGCTACAGAAGTGCAGAATCATTTGAACAATTTAGGATAGTGGTACCCTTGCATCTATACAAATGATAGCAGGTAATAACATGGAAATCAAGTAAATGCAGCGACGCCCGCAATGTTCCGACTGAGTCGCCTTAGAGTTTGGCGCGTTCTATAGATTACCTATATTAAGTATACCTACTAACATAAATATGCCTAAGCTGAGCGCAGTGGAGGCTCGGCCGTAATGGCACAGATTACTAAATAGTTAGGTACTGTAATGGGCACTGTGGGCATGCCCACATTACGACGTCACACTCATTCCTATTTTTAGGTATTCCTATCGCCTTATAAACTATAGGTATAGGTACTAATGTACTTGCTTAGATACCTATTACTCCCTATATAACGGTAGGTACCCCTATATACCTACCCACACGTATGTACTTGCTTATCTTGGATTACCTACTAATGCAGCATTAGTAGGTGGGTATTACTTACATCAAAATTAATTTTATGAGCGGTCATTTTCCAGCAGTTTTTCGCATTTACTCGAAGGTAACCATGTTTCACCACTCGACTCTTTAGTAAACAAGTAACATCGCTCAGAGGGACAGTACACCAAAAGGGACACCACGTCAGACAAATCTTTATAATGCTTAAACATTTTAACTGCACAAAATTAATTTAACAATAAATAAACGATTTAATTAAATAGAAACTACATAATTAAAGATAGGTAAACAAAATTTAAATTAACGGAATCATATCGTTGTATTAAATGTGACAGAAATACATAGTTGCTAACATAGAGTATAGTAAATAGATTGGGAATAGAGAACCCACTTCGATTTTTTTCTGCAACCTTCAAACGATTTTGAAGCGCCATCTGGTATCGTCTGCCGAAACAAATTGTTTATGTGTGCGTACATCCCATTTCACACACATGTATACATCAGTATTGTCTACAGGTTATTCGTCATCTCGACAGACTAAACTCACCATTAAAGTGTCGAGTTGGTGAAACTCGAAATTTGTACATTTATCATGTCGTCAACTCGCCACAAGATTTTCATTCGTGTCCAGTTAGTGAAACTTAGATTTTATCACTTTTATGTTTTCGCCAACTGGATACATTGTGTCACAAACATCATCGGCCACTGAACGTCCATTTTGCAAACGTTTGAAACGCGAAAAGTTGATTCCCAAACTTGGCGAAACATAAAAGTGATAAAATCTAAGTTTCACTAACTGGACACGAATTAAAATCTTGACGTGGCGAGTTGACGACATGATAAATGTACAAATTTTGAGTTTCACCAACTCGACACATTCGTGGTGAGTTTAGTGTGTCGAGATGACGAATAACCGTCTATAGATATTCTAGGGAATTTGTTCATACGTACGTACTTACAAAATATAGCCACAGAATGTAGAAAATAGTTATTTATTGAAATATGGAAATACAACACAGATTACTACAACTCAACAGAACAACGTTATGTAGGAACATTTAGAAAGTACTTAGTAGGCGACCTGGAATTAAATAAAAATCATATTTACTTATGTTTATGTTTATTGTAATAAATTTGTGCTGAAAGTTTAGTTTCATCATCCTCATCACGATATTGGATTTTACCTGATAAAATTCGATTAATTGAGCGGCACCAACTATATACCAAAATATTTATTGTAATGTTTTCAAAAACATTTCTTAATTCTATCTTGTGGATATCGCAGGTGAAAGGATAATCCACAAATATGTCTAAAACATTTTTATCTTTTCTTTTAATTTAGTTTTGGCACATTCTTTTCAAAATTTCTACTACAATATTTTGTATGTCTTTAAAACTTTTTCCGCCACTATATTGGGATACAACAGACAATGTTTTCCTTTTGTATATTCTTTTGCCCTTATATAACTATTTGATTTTAATTGACTGTCGCCAGTTAGTTCAGTTTTGCAGTGCCTGCATGATTTAGCAACTTTTTTAAAACATTTAGCCAGCACCCACCCACATACATAATTGGCCTGACCAGCATCAGCAGGCTCAGAATTTAAATTTATAAAAGGCACCTCAATTTCGTCATTTTCTTCTTGCTGAAATGGTAGAACCTCATTACTGGGAACATTAGAAGTGTTTTCTAAAAGTTTGTCTTCCAAAAAGAAACTCAATGTCTGAAGACAATCATTGTCATCATTTTCACAGTTAGCGTTAAGTGAATGGGGTGAGTTATAATTATTTAAAAGAAGTGATTTATAGGCACCTTCAAAGCTAATTGTGTTGGGTGCCGTATTCCTCACCCCAAAACTTCTAATGTTCCCAAAAAAATTTTCCAGTGGGTCCTGGTTAAAGTTTCTGGTCATCATTGTATCAAATAAATATTTTTGGGATAATATTTTCCACAACTGTTGCATGCCCTCAATAGTACGTATAAAATTTTTATTGAAGGTACCGAACTCGTTTCAATTAATCTTATTTTATTTTCCTTTTCTTTTTTAACTTTAATAAATTTTATTGATTTTAATACCTTTTTGGCATTTTCCCATAATTCATGATGAGGAGAATTGTTTCTAACACCACATTTATACATTTTTCCATGTATCATATTAAATGAGCTTGAATTTAAGGAATCAAATAAATTGTCCATCATTTTGGTAAATGTAATTACTTGGCGGCACTCATTAGATAAATCGCCCCTAGCAGATAAATGTTCTGCAGCTGTAGCAACACTGCGGCTAAAAATTTGGGTTGCGTGTTTGACCTTCATTTTTTTTATTTTCTCCACATAAATATGTTCATCAGTTAGTTTCTGACATATTTTTAATTCACCATGTAATTTGTCCGCTTCATAAATTTTCTGGTAATATTCCCATTTTATCGTCTTTTCAACCTTTTCTTCGAAGTCGAAATATTTTAAGTCCTTCGTAAGTAAATTGTTTCTACCCTTTCAATAAATGAGGGACATCAAATAATGGGATAATTTTAGATTTCCCTACTTCCATTACATCATGTCTCCATTCCTTATTTTCTTTTATGAATTTTATTCTACTATCTTCAATAATTTCATTCACTACACTGACATTTACTGTGCTTTGGTCGCACACTGTGCACAAAATATTAAGCCCTGTACCCTGAACATATTTAATGACTTTTATAGTCAAGGCTTTTAATTCTGCTTTGTTAACAGAATTTGTAAAAAAGTATGCAACAGGCTGTTTAAATTTTTTCTTTAATCCTTTGACCATGTAAACTAAAACATGGTCAGCAATTTTTTTACTACGCCAAGCGAATCCCTTTAATTTATCCTTAGATCCGTCGTAATGGATCTGCGGCGATATTGACATCTCGTCAAAAATAAGACAGCAGAGGCGATCTTCTGGACTTAATTCCTTCACAGTCTTTCTCATTTTTATGAATAAAAACTTATTTAGCCCCGACTCTATTTCAATTTTCGCAAGAAGCCTTTTTAATGATTTTATAGAGGGCAATGTAAAGTATTTATATAAAAGAGTATAACTCTTGGGACTCTTTTTGTACATGGAGAGAGACAAAACTTTTTCCTTTAAAGTAAACCTCCGCCCACGAGCTCTCTTGTGAGTTTGGGTGTACTGCATGTTTGTGAATATTTTGCTGCAGTTGTCATATTTTCGTTATTTTTTAAACAATTTGTATTGCTAATTTTATCAACGCTGGCTAATCTTTCTTTCAAACTACTACTCCGTTTACGTAACCGAATAATTTCGGTTTTTAAATTCTTCATTTGGAATCTTGAAATCTTTAATTCATTCTCCAGCGATGAAGTTGATTTCAGTTTTTCTGCAAAAAAAAAAAAACTTTTACTTTACTACTTTCCACACCCAGATAAAAAGTAGCCTATGTATAAACATTTTTTTTGGATATCTTATGGTATAAACTACATTGGCACTTACTTTTGTCTCCTTTAAGTTTCCGTCTTTGTTGTATACCATGTTTACTGCAATAATTATGTTCTGCTGCTATAACACACGCATTGGGAGGTGCAGCTGAAAATAAAATAATAATAATTCACCATTGTCATTGTAAACATCAAAATTACTAGTGTGAGTTACATGAGGATTATTAACCTAAATTGTCATTACAATAAATCAAGTTGAAGTGTGTTTGTAATGACTACACAACAGTTACATATTACTTAATGCAGTAATTAATTATGGTAGCTAGTTAAACATAATTTGAGAATGTAGGTAGCCAAGCGTTTACATACCAGTGATTATTTGCTTTGATGTAGAAGGCAGATCCCATATATTATGTTCAGGCATAGGAAGTTCAGTTGGTATATGTGGAGTTGCAGGAGGCATATGAGCATCTTGTGATGGAGCACCTGGAAATAGTAAAACAAGTCTAAGATCCCACTAAACAACAACCTTCACCGAGTTGGTTAGGTGAATGAACAGTATTTTATATCCAATTAAATATTACTATACTGCAAACAGGTGGCCTTAAAGGTATCTATGAAAAAATGAAATTTAAAAAGCGTCGCCCCACCCAGAATACAAAGGGGCGGGATTCTCCATCGCGATTAGCTCCGGTACCCGCCTGGGGTATTATTACTCTATTTCGTAGTCGCATTAAATTATATTAGGAGCAATGTTTTAAAACTTAAGAAAAGAAAAGTTAAGAGGTGAAAGAGAGAAGGTGACTGCAGAGTACATATTTTAAAGTAATAAGATATATATTTTATCAGACACTGAAGAGAAGGTAAAGGAAAGGGAAGGTTAGTTGGGAAGTTGGGACCGTTAGTTGGAAAGGGTTAGCCGAGGTGTTATGACTATATTTTCTGATGGTACCTCATGTTTACCAATTGGCACAGGGTCGTCTAGTTCTTACTGACTTCTTTGCGTTCATGCCTTCCCCCATCACGTCAAGGTGGCCCCATGGGGGGGGGGATTATTATTATAAAAAAAATGCAGTATTTAATTATGGCAGCTAGTTAAACATAATTTGAGAATGTAGGTAGCCAAGCATTTACGTACCAGTGACTATTTGTTTTGATGTAGAAGGCAGATTCCATATATTATGTTCAGGCATAGGAAGTTCAGTTGGTATATGTGGAGTTGCAGGAGGCATATGAGCATCTTGTGATGGAGCACCTGGAAATAGTAAAAACAAGTCTAAGATCCCACTAAACAACAACCTTCACCGAGTTGGTTAAGGGGTGAATGAACTGCATTTTATATCCAATTAAATATTAATATACTGCAAACAGGTGGCCTAAAAGATTTCAGTTCAGTTTAATTGTGAATAATTAAGAATTTTGTTTTCTTAATGGCAATTTTAACTCAGTAGGTGGCATTGCGATCTAGTTCAAGAATAAAGATCTAAATCTTACCCTGAAGATGGAGAGTAGGAACAGCTATGTTATTTAAACGGTTGTTGCGATTCTTAAACTTGTCTGCAAAATGTATGTCACAGATGACTCGCTTTCTGTAAAATTTGATATCATCTGCAGTCTCCAGTTTTCCACCAACTATATTAACCCAGGCTTTGAATAACTCAGGATTCTTTTCTGGGTGTGGAAATTGATGTTGTGTCACACCTGAAAATAAATTACAAAAATATGAAGTTTGTATGCTGATATTGTATAGTGTATGTATGAATGAATACCTATTACCTATGTATGTGTGCGCGTGTCTATCTATGTATGTCTATCTTATTAAATCATGTATCATTTCATATGGGATTCAGTAATAAATGGTTACTCGTAAGGAACTGTGTTTCTCTAAACGCCCAACCTTATAATTGACTGAGTTGGTATCTCCCGTGATGACAAGTTTATCCGGATGACTAGGAGCTTTCAGGAGCACGATTCTGGGGCCCGATTCTGTTAAGTTAATAATGTCAAAATTGAATAGAAATTGCATCGCAACAGCTTTTTTAACCATATCGGGCATTCTGTTACTAATATAAGACCAATCGTATTCCAACGACATTCGATTGGTTTGCGATTGGTCTGCCATTTTGGTCTATATTACCATAATATTCTTAGTCTATATTATATTGTCGTAAATCATTTGTAGACAAAATGATTCATTATTGAATGACAGAAAAGGATAAAAACGTTTATTTCAAAGAAAAAATTGCGCAGAATCCTGCCCCTGCTAATTTTACTTTAGCGACATGCGATTCACATCCGACTGAGATCCAATCACGACTCAATTACGATTGAAGCGTATGTGGCATTCCACTATTTTTCTTTTAAATAAACGTGTTTATCCTTTTCTGTGATTCAATAATGAATCATATTGTCTGCAAACGATTTACGATTGCAATATGGCAATATCATCATCCTCCGAGCCTTTTCCCAACTATGTTGGGGTCGGCTTCCAGTCTAACCGGATTCGAATTATTCCCAACTATGACCCGCCCGGCTTCGCACGGGTAACAGTATTTCTCCATTATTTAATAGATGTTATTATACATAAAAACCTTCTCATGAGTTACTCTATCTATTAAAAAAAACCGCATCAAAATCCGTTGCGTAGTTTTAAAGATTTGAGCGTTCATAGGGACATACAACATGACACATGACAGAAAAAGCGACTTTGTTTTATACTATATAGCTAGTGTCCTCCAGATAGTTGGAATTTCCAGTTATGGTGACATGCCGACTGTTTTTGAAAACTGACTAGAGGGACAAATGGGAAGTCTATTTTCAGTTGTCACCGGGGTGACATTTCCTTCTTCCTTCCAAAGAAAAAAAAATGTAATTACCATAGATTTCAGGTTTTTTATTTATTATGCTACATAGAATCTTCCAAAGAAAAAAAATGTAATTATCATAGATTTCAGGTTTTATTTCTTATAACAAACAACATTGTGTTTCCTTTAATAGGTACATCACATATTATTAATTTCTATTAACACCAATCGTTTTCTTAATTTTATTTAATTTAACAAGATTACAAACTGTGTTACAAATAAGCATGCGACTAATAAGCACTTTTAACTTAACCATTAGTGATTATCTGTGATTAGTATTAATTAAAGTTATCTGTGATTGTGCCTATTATAGGAAACATAATGTTGTTTTTGTTTTTTATAGTAGTATTAACTACTATAAAAAAATCGATTTTTGTAAGCCTGTTGACATTGTGTTAGTTAAAATAATAATATATATATTTTTTTATGTGATTCTATGTAACATAATAAATAAAAAACCTGAAATCTATGGTAATTACATTTTTTTTTCTTAGGAAGGAAGAAGGAACAGAGCAAATGTCACCCGTGACAACTGAGAAATAGACTTCCCATTTGTCCCCTCTAGTCAGTTTTCAAAGGAACAGTCGGCACAAATTGTCACCCCGTGATAACTGGGAAGACACTCGCTGTCACCGAGGACAGCGCTAGAGGGGACTATTGGGAATAATTCCCGATTCAGCTGAGTACCAGTGCTGTACAAGGAGCGACTGCCTATCTGACCTCCTCAACCCAGCTACCCGGCAACCCGATACCTTGGTTAGACTGGTGTCAGACTTACTGGCTTCTGACTACCCGTAACGACTGCCAAGGATGTTAAATGATAGCCGGGACCTACAGTTTAACGTGCCATCCGAAACACAGTCATTGGTTTCTAAGATATACTTAGAAAGTACATACAAACTTAGAAAAGTTGCATGGGTACTTGCCTGACCTGGAATCGAACCCACGCCCTCATACTTGTGAGGTTGGCTCTTACCCACTAGGCCACCACGACTTTGAGGCAATATGGCAATATAGACTAAGAATAATATGGTAATATGTACCTATAAACCAAAACGGCAGACCAATAGCAACCAATCGAATGTCGTTGGAATACGATTGGTCTTATAAATATTAGTAGCAGAATGCCCGAAATGGTTAAAACTGATATTGCGATTTAATTTCTATTCAATTTTGATATTAATAACTTAATGATACTATTAACAGAATCGGGCCCTAGGTACTATGAACTTGATAAAGAAAGCACTTACCCGGGTTGTGTGAACATCCCAATTCGCACCGCCTCGGCATGATTATATGCACTCAAACAAGCGTCTCTAATCGCTAATAACACAATAACAGTGTCTATTTCACAAATATCACAAAAGGCGTCTTTATCGCAAATAATACTAAACACTAATGGCGTCTTTTCGCAAGTTATGTGAAACAATGAAACAGAGGAGCACAGCTCAACTCACTCACTAATTCACCGAAAACACAGCGGATGAGTAAAACCAGGGTCTGTCAAGTTTGTTCTACGAATTGCATTAAGGTGGGCTTGAAAACAAGAGAGAGTCAACGACATCAGAGTAAAAGAGATAAATATATAATGTTGCCACCAAAATACAATTTCGTATTCTCCCTAATAATGAGCGTATAAATTGATTTTTAAAGTAAATTACCCTTGAAGATACTTTTAGCTATTATTCTAATGCCAAAAAATATACTTAGTTGAGAAATATTAGATATAAAATTTAATATTACTTATTAGAAAATATATATGGGGGATTATGTGTGGCAACACTAATGTCCGGACGCCATATTGGTTTTGACATTGTTGACGTCACAAGAAAAATGTCTGCGGCCGGTTGCGCACCATTTTATCTTGTACTAATGTTTATTTGTAATAAATAAACTACTTCCATTTAATTCTACATACATTGATAACGTTGAGTCGAGCTTGCTCCTCCGTTGCTGTGTTTTGGTGAAATTAAGTGTGTATTTGTGAGATATAGACTCGGTGTTGAGACAGTGACTTGTTTGATTTTGTTTTGTGTTTAATTCGCGATGAGTTCACAAAAAGAAAACACAAGAATCTGCTGCTTGTGTGGATCTTCACCTTCTAAAGATCCCAGCATCACTTTGCATCGGTTTCCAAAGCCTGGCACTAAAATGCTCTGCGGTATGTACACTCCATGCTATTCGTCTTAGACGACATAGAATACCACATTTATTGTTAATTCCGCTTCTAACTACCACAAACTCACGTAACATATATACCTATATACTTAAGTCCCAACTTTCCTTGCCAAAATCATTAGGTACTTACTATAAAAGTTTTGCTTACACCATTCCCGTATCTAATATAACATCTCTTTCAATCAAAGCGAAGACTACCCACTGACATGATATAATAATATCTTAACTCGGAAAATGATTAAAATAGTGTGTAATTTGAGAGCAGTGGTGGCCAGTGGTAACTGCCCCAACTTACGAGTGGTAGGTCGCGGGTTCAAACCCGATCTGGCGCATAACTTGTGTAATTTATTTCGTCACTACTGCTCTCAAAACGGTGAAGGAAAACATCGTGAGGAAACCAGCATGTCCTAGAACCAAAAAATTCGAAGACGGTGACATCCACCAATCCGCACTGGGCCCGCTGGGTGGATTATGGCCCAAGCCCTCCTAGAGAGGAGGCTGTGTCCCAGCAGTGGGAACATTAGAAGGCTGATGATGAGTGTGTAATTTTGATATTTTTAATTTTCAGTTGTGAATTATGGGCAAAGTATTGCTTCCCAAACGAAGCCTGGTCTTCACCAAAATTCCAGGACGACTCCATAAACAACATAAGATGCTATGCAGCAAACATTTCAAAAGCACATGCTTTAATGAGAAGAAGTTGTTCAGAACAGCTGTACCTGATGTAGTAAATGTTTGTAAATATCAAAATATAATTGGTCTAGTGTCTTTCTCTTCCTAATCATTTCTATAATAAAGAAGAAATAACACCAACGTTTATTACACAATATGATAGAATAATTTAAACCATGTCTGTAAACTTGTTGTTTGTTAAACAAATCGATAGTATTCTTTATTGTATAATAACATAGTCTTGTTTTTATAATAGTAACACTTTAAAACTAACTAGAATTTTTGTTTGTTTATGTTTTGATGTTGAAATTGTATGCAATAGGCCCATCCATACTTGTTATTTTGGACGAAAATGTCTGAAATACCTACCTAAATTGATTAAATTCATGTATTTTAAAATTCATTACATAGGTGCACATACTTGTGATTTATGAACACCTTTTGTACCCTATTTCTGGAAATAAATTATAATTATTAACATGCTAAATAAAAAACTCTTGTACTGTAATCTTCCTTTTATTACACTGCTGCACTGCTCTATAAAGATAAATATTAGCAATTTATGCACAAGTACACTGTGTTTCATGTCGATTATTGCTGAGCAAAATGTGATAATCTTGCTCAGCCATAATCGACGAACGCACTGGGGCCCGATTCTCCTAATTTTACGATTCAGTCGAGTCGATTCACATTCGACTGAGATTCAATCCCGACTCAATTACGATTGAAGCATATGTGGCATTCCGCTATTTTTTCTTTGAAATAAACGTTTTTATCCTTTTCTGTCATTCAATAATGAATCATTTTGTCTGCAAATGATTTACGATTGCAATATGATTGTAGAGCAAACTACCGTATAGACCAAAATCACCAAAATAGCAGACCAATCGCAAACCAATCGAATGTCGTTGGAATACGATTGGTCTTATATTAGTAGCAGAATGCCCGATATGGTTAAAACTGCTACTGCGATCATATTGCGATTCAATTTCTATTCGATTTTAACATTATTAACTTAGGAGAATCGGGCCCTGTACTTGTGCATAAAATGCAATAAAATGACCTATAGAATATACTGTAGTTTGAAACCCGCCCTAGCTTCTACTCTAGTTTTCGTGGGCGGAATATAGATGGCGCCGGCCGGTAAGGAAAATTTCTCATAAAATTTGTACGGAGTCGTTATTCTTCCCTTTAGGGTATATATGTTCTGTGAGTAAAACTCAAATCAACGCAAGTCAACAGCAGAAAACACTTAAATGGACGAAAACTTAACACACAAATTGTATGTACTGTACTCGCCATTAAAATTCAAATTCTAACTTCAGCATTGGCAGTTGGCACGGTTTATTGCCAACCAAAAAATAATTATAGAAAAATAATTTATGTATATAAAATAGTGTACAGATTTAATAAAAATAATTGATAGATTTCCTACGTAATACTAATATATAAAATAATTTTTAGATTTCAATAATTTTAGTGATATTTTATGGAAGTTAATTTTGATTAAAGAGCCATCTATTATCACTTGAAGATATTAAATACTTTAGGAAGAGGATTGCAGATGGCGCTTTTCTAAATTTTTACCGAAATCTAGTCAGTACGGCAGTGACCAGCCCCTGGTTGCTAACGTAAATAAAAATATTTTATTCTAAAGGGCGTCAAATAAATACTTTTTAGAGTTGTGTTCAGATTTGATGCAAATATAATTCATATAATAAGATAATGATAATTCAGATAGAAATTGATGCGCACTGCTTTTCAGTTTCTGATGAGCATAAGTTTAAAAGTTAGCATAATTCAGACGAGTTAATTCTTTTAAAATAATTTTGAATACTAAACAAATTGAGAGGAATGTATTTTGGAAACTCGATCTGAGTTTGGAAATAACGCCATCTGTGTGTCATTAACTGGAGGTTTTCATAAAGTATTTAGAGATTATCATCAAATTATAAGCCTGAAAAGAGGCGAAATGGTATATGTTGTTTAGCAAATAAAGTTTTATAAGATTGCAATCATTTTATTTACATACTTTCATATTCAGTAGTTCTTATAAACTATTATAGATGTCACTAACTAACGAATAATGCAACGCCGAGGCACAACATGAAAGTAGGATTATAAAATAAATACGAAAGATGCAAAGGTTCCCAAAAGCAACCCCATCTGTTAAGTAACTAGGGTGTAATCTTTTCTATATTGTGTGTTTCATTCATTGTCAGGTATTATCGATTACTTTGTGCTATAGCCCGTCTATGGCGGGTATGTATGGTGACGTAGCGATCACGCCACCTTCTTCATGCCCTTTCTAGCTCTCTGATTGGTCACAAGGCGTGAACCCCACCCCAAACAAAAATACGACACATTCAACACGTTTAGGGCTGCCAGGTCTAATCGATTAGCAACTCGATTTGAAAATTTTGAGAATTTTTATATCTCTTTGTAAATTAAGGACCCGCTATAAACTTCAATGTAATAAAATGTGTTTATAAGAGATTACAAGACTATGCTAACTCCTAGTACGCTTCAACCGGCTGTAGTTGAGTTTTTAAACGCATTTTAATCCAACTTCATATCGATTTAATCGATTGAGTGTCAAATTGTTTTGTAGAGTACAACACTAACTGGTTCGGATTTGCTGGACGTTACGAACATAGATAATACACTATATAGAGATAGATACGCAACTCATCGTTCAAAACAACTTACTAGCGTGAAAGTTAACGGGCCCCCGTCACAAGATGGCGTGGTTACTTCATGTATGGTTAGGGTAGATGGCGCTTTTCAAGAGTTCTCTTAAATATGTTTTAAATTTGAAAATTGAAATCACTGTTTTAATTCAATTTACTGTAAATTGAATTTAAAACAGTGATTTCAATTTCCAGTTCCAGTTTCCAGTTTTCAGTTTCCAACTTCTAGTCTAGTCAATAATATTATGGGAGATAATAAAAAAACAAAAGATAAAGAGTACATTTATCGGCTAAGTATATTTTATTTCCTTTTTATGTGTATTACAATATTTAAATGCTTGTAACTTAATTTCATCATTTACATCGAAATTTGTTATTTTTCCGTTAATTATTCTATTAACCCCGTGCACCAACTGTGAATGATTAAATTAATTGACATATTAATTATAAAATCAATTAATTTATTTTATGAACTATACAAGTAATTATACTAAAATCACAATGGCAATTGATGTAAAATTTCATTTTTTCTTTCAGATATTTTATTTCAGGTGAATCTCGTAAACATGCAACAATCATATAATATATTTCATTTAATAATTTTATAAAATCATCACATGCATTAAATAAGGATTTTTTCGTATAATCTATTTCATAATTAAATGATTCAAAATCAATTTTCTTAATATATCATTAGTACATGTTCCACATTTTTGAACACTTTACATTTCGATTTTTTTACAATGTATCCTGCTACATATTTTTTTGATTCGGCATGCAAAATCGAGTCATTCCATTTAATTTGGTTCATTGTATTAATTAAAGAATCAATAGGAAAATCACCACTAACCAATTCAATTTCATTGTTTTGTTTTTCAGCAAGAAGATCTTTGAAAGATTGCAGTGATTTATTTTCATCTTTTTCACAGTTGGCACTTACAGAATGGGGCGAATTTAAATTATTAAGTAACAAAGTTTTGAACGCATTAATAAATTGTAGGCACGAGGGATTAACATTTCGTATCCCATTACTTCTAATGTTACAAAAAAAATTTTCAAGAGGGTCCTGATTGAAATTTCTGGTTAAAAGGCTAGTAACTTTATATTTGATTTTTAAAAACTCCCACATTTCTTTAAACGTTTTAATATTGTGGATCCAATTTTGAAGGGATGGCACTTTTTCATATCTTACTTCTTCTGTACCATCCCGTTTTTTTTTTATAGTTTTAAAAGTCATTGAATCCAATATAGGAACTACCTCTGTCCATAATCTAAAATGAGGAGAATTATTCATTACACACCCCTTGAAAATTTTGGATCACCTGTATATGAATGTCCATTGAAAGAATCAAATAGTTTGTCCATAATGAGTAGAAAATCAGCAGTTTCTTCGCACTCCGCCGGAAGAAGGTTGTGTTCTGAAACAATATATTAAATAAGTACTAGAATACAGTTCATATCAATCTTTTGCTATTGTGGACCGAAATTAAAGAAAAAGAAAGAAAATACATTTATTCGACCCAGATTAGGGACACAATAAAAACAAAAATACAAAAATTTAATTAAAAAATTAAACGGTGTGCCTCACGGCTGTGTCGAAAAGGCACAAACTTACAAACTTTAAAGTGGCAGTAACGATTTACTGTGCGTCTTTATCAGTTGGTTCAGTAAATAGTTGTGGGTGTAAATATAATTAGTAAGAAACCAACATTAAACTATATTTTGTAGTTTCATAATGTCTCAAATTTTATTTCAATATGATAATTTTAATTTATTATTTCATTTCAATTTATAATGTTATTCCAACAATATATCTTATGCATCTTAAATATTGACATAGCCAATTTTAGATAAATTATTAGATATGAATTGTATTTTTATTTTGAATTTTATCGAGAGAAATAGCATCTCAATTGTTTGTTTTTAAATATTTTTGAACTTATAAATGTAGCCAGGACATCTAATATTATTTTAAAGAAAAATAATGAACTTTCTAATTTGTCTGTGGAGAATGAAGATGGTTAAAACATGTAAATTAAAATAAAAATCTAATTTAGTAAATTAATAGCAATTTTTTTTAAATATAGAGAAAATAATGAGAACAATAAAAAGCATACTTACTTGCTAAGAATCTCAATGCTGATGATACCCTTTGGCTGAAAACTTGTGCAGCATATTTCACTTTCATTTTTGGAATTTTCTCTTTATTAACATGGTTTTCTGTTAATTTATTAACAAGCCTAATTTCATCATCCCCAACATCTAACTTCAACAGCATCTCCAAATGTTCCCACTTTGCATACTTTGTTTTCCCATCTTGTACAAATTTCAAATGTTTGAGTAAATTATTTCTCATTCCCTTTAAAAGATGTGGAGGATCAAATAATGGGAAGACCTTTGGTCTTCAAACTCGAAGGCTTGGGTCCTATATTCATTACCCTCTTGTAAATATTTGCGTTTTGTGTCTTCTTGAAGACTTTTATCACAGAAATATTTGTGGCTGATTGGTCACATATAGTGGCAATAACTATCAATCCAGTATTGAGATTTCTTTTATTATTGTTTTGATCAGCTTCTTTAAATCGTCCTTTTTCGTGGCACCTTGGCAAAATGAAAAGCATAAAGGTTGTTTCACTTTGCTTTTTATACCCTTGATCATAAAGACCAAGGCATGATCTGCGAGTTTTTTTGTTTGTCTGTGCCCAAAATCTTCAAAACCAGTTATCTGTTTTAGGGCAGGGTTGTAAAAACACCCGAGCCAATGATACCTCATCAAACAGTAAATTGACCAACTTTTTTTCTGCCGGCAATTTTGCTACTGTAGCTTTTAAATTTTTAAATATATCAGGATTGAAGCCTGGTTTCAGTTCAAATTTACTCAACATTTTTGTAGGCTGCGCTTTGATGGCAAGACAAACATTTTTCGCATGAGGTTGTAAGCTTTCTGACTCTGTTTGTAAATGGTCAATGCCATGATTTTTCGTTAAATGTAAATCGCCTGCCTCGTGGTTTCTTTTTCCATTTCATTTGAGGAAGTAAATATTTTTATTGTTGCAGGCATTTTATTTAACTCTTTCAAAATGATTTTGATGTGGAAATTTTCCTTGCAGAGAGTTTCTTGTTATTTTGTTCCTTATATTTCTTTTTCAGCTTCAATACTTTCTGTTTTAACTTTATTATCTCCTTCTCTTTGGAGGTGACGACTGTTTTAAATATTGACAAGTCCCTCTTTTCCTAGAACCTGTAATTTAAATTATGTTACACCTCAGATCAAAGAAATAGTGTTACACAAAGTTTTAATAGAATTGTGATAAAAATATGTTACATAATATTGTTCTGTTATTATATTATGACCAGAGATTGGAATAGGTAGGCTTCGAGGAACAGATACAAAAGTGGAGACTTCCTACAACAGCAGATACAAGCTTGATAAATATTTTTATGGGGATTTTATGGGTAAACAAAATGGATATAAAGAAGATCATTCAGACTCCATACATTTTGGGCCTTTTCTACCAACGAAAAAAATGGTATGGATGGTTAGAACTAGCTATTTGGATGAATAATTATTATGACACATAAGTTGTAGGATTATATCAAGTTATTATTATTAATCCATTTAATTCAGGTTTACAAGTTCGGAGATTTGTTATTGTCTTACATTTATTGATTCCTGCAAGTGCGGAAATAATCCTACCTAAAATTATAAACGCGAAAGTTTGTAAGTTTGGATGATGTTTGTTACTCTTTCACGAAAAACTACTGAACGGCTTTGGATGAAATTTGGTATGTAGATAGCTTATACCCTGGAATTAGACATAGGCTATTTTTATTCCGGTATACGCGGGTGAAACTGCGGGACGCAGTTAGTATGAAATAATCCTATACTAGTACTAATATTATAAATGTTGTGAGGATGTTTGTTCCTCTTTCCCGCGAAAACTACTAAACGGATTTAGATGAAACTTTACAGTAATATAGCTTATAAAAAATGTAATAACACATAGGCTTCACTACATAGTATAAAACAAAGTCGCTTTCTCTGTCCTTATTTCCTATGTACGCTTAAATGCCCACTCTCTCTCTCTGCAAGAAGTTTTATGACCCTACAGTGGAAACAAATTGGAATCCTGATGATGGAAAGAAAAACCTAATGTTACAAGTCAAAGGTCAATTGTCAATAAAAATATTTACCTTTAGGGCGTTCAGCTGTCTGTAATGCATTCTGTACATCACTATGATAGTGGGTAGAGCTGGATGGCTCAATGACAGCAAGTTTATCTTGCGAAATGTTTAATAAATTCGACATGTCTGCCTCGACATGTCCCGATGGACCTTCAAGAGTTTGACCAACTGGTAATGTAGATAAATCTGCAAAAGGATGAAATTATTTATAGTTACTGTATAATTATGTAGAATATAGAACAATATTCATTTAATTCTTAGAAGATAGCATGTTGCATCAATTATTTTTGGTATATAATATTCATTTTATTTTCTTCTAATTAGGATTAGATTATTCAGTAGAAAATTTTATTTAATATTTGAGGAACAATTTTGTTATTACAGCGAAGGCAAAGAAATGTGGTTTTGTTTCTATTAAGATTTAAATAACATAAGACATCTAAATAGTAGGTACCTAGAGTTGGTATTGCATTTGGAGTAAGTCGGTGACTGGCTGAACGGTAACACTCTTCAAAATGTCTGTCGCAAAATCGAATTTGGTTATAAATGTAGATGTCGCCTTTCTCTTGTAAAGCTTTATCTAGTACTTTTTTCCACGAGTTAAACTTTTCCAAATGTGGGTATTCAGGTTTAGGAAATCGGTGCAATGGGCCTGAAATCAAGAAGTTTTATACATGAACAACTCACTCTCATTAAAATACCGTAATAGATATCATCATCATATGTATAAAATTTTAGTAATGTACTGTGATACCATCCTTGAATATTAATCTAACACTAGAAATAATAGCTGAGGTCTAGCAGTACTAGAACAGGAACACCACAGTTGAAGTAAATAAAATCACAGTAGCATAGCATGGGGTGCCGAGGGGCCATGGCCCTGGGTGGCGCTACTCTAGGGGCCGGCACTGCCGCCTAGCTGCAGCATCAAGCCAAGTAGAAGCTGATAGCGTTGACAGTAGAGGCAAAGGCATTTTTTGCCGCCTTTACATTGTCAGTTCCTATTTATGCCACCCCATAATACAATTTTCTTGAGAAGAGTCACTATACATTAAAGGTTGTCTGTAAAAGATCGCTTTTAGCGATAAGACCACCCATTGTTACACCCTTTTAGTTATTAAGTTTTAATTGTAATTTGTTATGGTGTACATAGTGTGTATAGATACCACCACCACCACCATAACAATACAACAAGATAGATAGATATCTATCTATACTTCTAGCCTACCTCCCAATAACTTCTTGTCTACTAAAAGAAGATCTAACCTATCAGGCAGGCAGGGTACTAAATTTTTCGACTCGCTCTTGAATTTTACATCTGCTTGTTTTTCGTTTAATTTGACAATAAATGCTTAGTCCACACAAGGCTTTATGTTTTTTGAGCTTTAAAGGAAAATCTAACATATCCTAGTTTGCAAAAAATATTGTTGCATGCTGTATGAATCGACAAAGTTATACATAGATCATTAGTGTATGAATCAACAAAATCCTAGGTAGGATGCTAAAATTTTCACACTGCTGCACTACATATCAAAGAGAGCCAGTAACAATTTCTGAAAGTATTCCTTCCAGCACCCTAGTGAATCCCAAAATCATGGGCTGAGACCGCACCTGGTCATGAGTCGATATCAATAATAATTCTTTCTTGCCAAAACCATCTTTAGAATTTTATTAAATTGTAGTCATTTGAATTTAAATAAGTACCTAAATAAGGGGCCCTAAGACTACCCACTGACCGGCAGCTAAATATACCAGCTCCGGCGGCGGAATCCCATGCTACGCCACTGTAAAATCATAGTTTTAAAACCTGATGAAGTTATTTGGTCAGAGGGTCGTCTAGAGCGGGCTTTGTCTTATACGTAGATTCCGAGTCTTTTGATTGGATATAAAGTTAATGTGCAGTTTCAATTGTTTGTGTAGGGTCAGGACAGGAGTGTGTGTGGTAGTGCATCTTAGATTTTTGATGACTCAAGGACTATGATGACCACAGATTGCACGGATGACAATAATGGATATTGTGCAGCCTATCAGCAAAAGATAAATTACGTGCATTATAAAGTTAAAAGTTTTGAACTTACCGTCATTGTCACAATCAAAGTAGCACTTATATCTTGACGTTGATGGCATTCCGCCCTAAGACGATCCACTGGACGCATTTTCTAGTCCTAAATACGGTGCCGGGTCAATGTAAAAGCAGTCGATCGAGGTTCCAAAATACAAAGCCGGGTCAATGAAAATGCAGTAGATCACAGGTCCAAAATACGAAGCCAGGTCAATCACAGAAGCAGTCAGTATCAGAGTCCAGGAACACGCAACAATCGTAATAAAAAAACCAGAAAATAACACTCAGAATAAACCAACACGTTAGAAAACGGAAAACGGTTTAATTTAAAAGTATGGTCGACTGTCAATGTCAATCGTCAGTGTTTCAAGTGGTTTCAAGTAGTGTGATTATTGTGATTAACTAAGACGTCCTCATAGATAAAAAGAATTAAAAATAAATCATAAAATTATTTAATTACAATATTTGTTAATATTTCTAATCACAAAACTTTTTTTAGATTTGTTATTAAATCGATGAAATATCGGTCTAAGGTGCAGTGACATCTAGTGACTAAAACGAAGTACAAATACCCAAGTTACGGGGCATCCGTCACTAGATGGCGCATTTCTAAAAACCTCAGAAAATTATTGTACTTCAGTTGTATCCCCATGGTTACGAACACGGTCGTAACAGTTCGTATAGAAAAACTATGTACGGAGGCTGGTTAAGATATTTAGTTTTGAAAATTAACGAGAGGTGGCGCTTTGTTCAATTTTGTATATTTTTTCGTTAGCAACATTATAATGTGGTGTTGCTATCGACTGTTTGTCAGTTCTTTATACGCAAAATACTTACGTCTCTAACTTTGAAATAAGCTTTTCTTCAGAAAAAAGAGGAATGCAAACTTCAAAGCATCTAAATCATAAACAAAATATGTCTACATATGTGATCTACACTTACTTGTTGTTACTTGATATTTATTAAGGTAGAAAATCGCTTTGGTTTTTTCCAAGTGGTTTTGTAAATTTTTGTGTGTAATGGAACGCATATATGTCATGGCGTCCGGCCGGTACCCTTTAAAAGTTGTTGATTGTGTTGTGTGGTGCGTTCTCCTGTTTTTCCGTATATTTGTGGCTTTTCCGACAACGTTTGCTTTCCAAAGGACACCGAAATCTCCGCTTTAATTTTACACCTGTGCGCACTACTTTGGACTCCGAGTTTTCTTTACGATTTGGATTTGACGATATGGGATCTCCGTTCAGATGTTGTGTTCGTTATTGCACTACAACTCGCAGTAAGTTTTAAATATACTATTTTAATGTGGACTTTCCCATTATAAGTATATACAGTACAGTATTATAGGAGATACCGTAGAACAATAATAATATGTCTTCATTTACAGGTGATGATTGCAATGTTATTTTGCATTCATTTCCCAACCCCGATAAGGAAGAGGACAGATTTAGATCTTGGGTCTACTCAATTGGGGGAGATATTCTGGTTTTGGATAACCAATTTGTATTCAAAAACAGAAAAATATGCCACAAGCACTTCGAAAGTAAATACCATACAAGAAGTTCAAGATTAAGTGCTAATGCAGTTCCTACTTTGCATTTAAAAGGTACTTGAAATGTGTTTTGCCTGAGTACAACTATAGATTTTATCTATACTATTACTATATAGGTAACTATCTATACTATACTAATATTATAAAGAGGAAAGACTTGATTGTTTGTATTGAATAGGCTTCTAAACTACTAAACCGATTGAGATAAAATTTGGTATGGACATAGATTAAAACCCGGTGAAAGACTTGGATTGACACCCAGGATTTTTCAGGATGCGGGTGAAACCGCAGGCAGACAGCTAGTATAATATTAACAGGAAAGATTTAACTCAAAAACTACTGGTGTATCTACTTGGGAAACAAGTGAGACAAGTTGTTGCTGGATAAATACTGTCATGCATAGGATAGTTTTTATTTGAATATGAGAAGTAGTTCCCTTGGGATGTAGGTGAAACCGTGGGTGGACTGTACGTAGCTGTTTTCTGCAGCTTCACCCGTGTCCCGGGGGAACTTCTCCCCATACCTGGATAAAATATAGCCTATGTCACTCCCAGATAATATAAATATTTAATGGTGACAGAATTTTTAAAAATTTTCCAGTAGTGTTTGAGTTTATCCATTACAAACAAACAAACAAAGTTATCCTCTTTACAATATTAGTGTAGATGTAGACTAGCGCTATGCCTGTGAACGTAATTTGAATAAGCATTACTGCTCAAAACACTTTCTATTTATTTGGGAATGAGAAATTTTACTGCAGTAAAAAGTTGGCAATTAAATATGTGACCGACTCCACATTTGACACGATTTACATTTTGTTTTGCGTAATTATTACAATTAGTACTATGTTTTTAGTTTCAATTTAAACATGGCTTTGTAGCAGTTTCAACAATTATTCTATAGAGAAAAAATGCCAACCAAGGATATTTTGAAATATCATTTATTTAGTAAAATATAAATGTGACTGACACTACATGCAAAAGGAAGTTGTTTTCGAGAGAATTTTTAAAGTTAAATAACCTTCCTTCGTCAAAGATTAAAAACAGGCACAATTTATTAAAAAAAAAAGAATAAGTGCTTTATCAAAAGTTTCTAAAAGTATATGTATTTCATTTACAGGCATACCTTGTAAAAGACCATTATCAGATGTTACCAATGTGACCAGTTACAATCCAATATTTGCTCAACCTTCAACATCCACAGCAGGTAAGCCATAATTTTGTTACTGAGGTAATCTTGAAAGCATGTTAGTGTTATTCAGTAAAGTGAAAAAGTTTAATTGTCACATCAACTTTATTTTTAAAGTAGTAAGTTTTTTTATTTGATAGAGTTAATATATGATTGTTGCACTTGACTTAACATTGGTATAAAAAATATTTTGTAAATTATTTGTGATTTTTTCTTCAGAACTGGTTAACTTATTTTGGCAGGTCCACTTCATTCTGGTGAACCAATATCTATCAAGACCAGTGAACTTGAGAAGCTAGCAGAAGCAGGTAAATTTCTTAAAACACTTATAGTTTTAACTAGCTTCCGACCGCGGCTTCGCCCGCGTCCAGTTCGGTTATATCGCGTTTCCAAGAGAACTCTCCAAAAGTCCGGGATAAAAACTATCCTACGTTCTTTCTCAATGTCAACTCTATCTCTGTACCAAATTTTATTTAATTCCGTTCAGTGGTTTAGACGTGAAAGCGTAACAGACAGACAGACAGACAGAGTTACTTTCGCATTTATAATATTAGTAGGGAAGTAGGGATTTAACCCCTATTTCACCCCCACACTGGTAAAAAAAATAACTTTCAAAATGAACAAACGATTTTTTGTTTCTTATGACGTGATATTTGATGAACTTGTGTACTAACTTTCAACCCTTATTTCACCCCCCAGCTGGTCGAAATTTCAAAAATGCTAGAAAAAATGTTTAATGATTTCTTATCAAGTGCTTAAATATAAAGTTTCATGGTTTTATCTTTTAAAATTAAGAAATCCCATACAAACTTTCAACCTCTATTTCAACCCCTTCATCCCTTTTTTTCGAAATAAAAAGTAGCCTATGTTCTGTCTCGGGGTCTAAAGATTGTCTGTACCAAATTTCATCAAAATCGGTTGCGAGGATTAAGCGGGAAAGCGTAACAGACAGACAGAGTTACTTTCGCATTTATTATATTAGTTTGGATTAAAATCAGTTGATAGGTATGGTAGATATATTTATTTTCTACCATCAATGTGTATTATTCAAGTATTCTATACAATACCTAGGCAATTTATAGAATACTTGGGGTGTTTAGGGTTAAACAATGTATGAAAAATTGCAAATTTGATTGTCCATTAAATACTTTGCCTAGGTAATGTATACCATACCTGCTGGTTCTTCAGCAGTGTATATATATATATTTTATTATGTTTATACATAAATGCATTAATTTAATTTTTCAGATTTAGGCAAACCTGTAAAGACTTCAGGAGTAAAACATATTTCCCTAAAACAAGCAGCTGCAATGACAAAAAATGGTAAATATTTATTTCATAGATTGTATTAGTATACTATGTGGCGATAAGGTTATCACTAGGAAATTGTTTATTTATTTAATACAATTATTAGATCAATAGTTAACTGTGTACTATTTTATGTGATACTGATAACATTATCGCTACACTGTATATTGCAGTAAGAATTTCAAAAATAGAGAATAGAGTTTTTGGTCACATAGAGAGGAAGATTGGGCTGAAGTAGATTTTCCTCCAAAATAATTAATTGAAAATCTCATTATGTCAAAGTCGCACTTGAATAAGTTAAGTTTTCAATTTCTATGAAAGAGATAATTGACCTACCTTTTAACAGGTTTTTTTTTTTCAGTACCAAACTTAGCGAATCTGCAAAAAACAATCAAGAAGTTACAACAAAAGAAAGAAAGTTACGCCACACGACTGAAAAGAGCCTTAAGACTTTCTGAAAATACCACTTTTCAGAAGTGCTTACAAAAATTTTCGACTTTGGCAGCCTTGTTTACAGTCATGCAATTTCGCGAAATTTCAAAAGGAAAATGGGAAGAAGGTTCACAAAGGACGAAAAAATCATGGCTCTCAGTTTGTACAAACAGGGCCCAAAAGCATATAGATGGCTCAGTAAAATATTTATTTTACCATCTCCTATCACTCTGAGTCGTCTGATTTCCTGTGCTGGTCTAAGACCAGGAATCAACAAAAGGATATTTAACCAGTTGAAGAAAAGAGCCCAAAAAATGACAGAAAATGAAAAGTTATGCATTCTTCTGTTCGATGAAATATCTATTACACCCCATTATGACTATAATAGAAAACGAGATGCCATTACGGGATTTATTAATAATGGAAAACAAACAAACAGGAACATAGCGGATCATGCACTTGTTTTATGTTAAGAGGGTTTGTAAATAATTACAAACAACCATTGGCTTACACATTTTGCAAAGGAACAACTTCCAAAGGAGATTTGAAACTTTTAATAAAAATATTATTTCCGAATTGCAACAGTGTGGGTTTTATGTGCTTGCAACGGTCTGTGACCAAGGGACTACAAATGTTAGCGCTATAAACGAATTGATAGAAGAAAGAAGAGTTGATTATATAAGAAAAAATCTAAATTTTAAGCATCAAATATTTGAAGTCAATGGCAAGGAAATAATACCTATTTTTGACACCCCCCACTTAATAAAAGGGATTAGGAATAATTTAATTACCAAGAATTTGAAGTGCATTATAGAAGATGAAGTTAAAATTGCGAAGTGGGACCACCTAATTAAACTTCATGAGGAAAATCCTTCTTATAAAGGTATACGATTAATTAAAAATCTTACAGAAGCCCACATTGATCCAAAGAAAATCCCCAAGATGAAGGTTAAGATGGCAACTCAAATATTTAGTCAAACAGTCGCTACCAGTATGGGATACCTAGCAGGTGAGTAGTAATACACGCAAAGTACTGGCACGGGTCTTGAATGCTGACCTTCAGCTGCGCACATGCGAAATTTTGGGTTATACTGAGTTTACAATGCGAAAAGCGCCCCCACTCTACGCCGAGCGTTCAAGATCTGTCCCGATACCTATAATAAAATTTGTACAGATAAGTGGTAATTATACACTTTCCTGAGCCTAAAGTATTTACTAAAACTTGATAATGTGTTTGTTTATAGAAAACTAGCTTTCGTCAGCGGTTTCACCAGCTTCTTGAGGAACTACTATATGTTTTTCCGATGAAGGCTATATTACTGCCAAGTTTAATCCCAATCGAGGTTCCAAATGAGGTTTCTAATATAATAAGGAAAGATTTGTATTTTTGTGTGTTGAGTAAACTCAAAATTAGTGATCCAATTGAGATTAAAATTTGTATAGACATAGATTTAAATCCGAGGAATAACATAATGATAGTTTTTATCAGTTCCCTCACGACGCTGGTGAAATCGCGGGCGGACAGCTAGTAGTCATTATACCAAACATGATTTCGAAGTTTCATAAAGCACCAATTACCTGATCACTAGTAATATGCAATACAAAGTTTCTTAGGGATCATTTAAATTAAATTAATTTTATTTCTACTTTTCAGATAAAAGAATACTTCCTTCGGAGTGCAAAGATACCGCAGACGTATTGATGTTTTTCGATCAACTTTTCGACTCTATGAATGGCAGTTTTGAAAATTCAAAAAAAAGAAGCGGTAAAGTGCTGTTAAAATCAGTCACCCCAAAATCTGATCACAGTAAGGTATGGGCGAGGGCAAAAAAAGTTTTAAAATCTATGAAGTTTATTGGTAGAGGAGGAAGGGAAGGTAGTGTGCCATCAATTACAAACTGGTTACGTACGCTGGAAAATATTGAAGTTTTAAAAAATAAGGCATTCAATGAATATAATATAAAATCATTCTGGATGAGACACTTAAATCAAGATCCATTAGAGAATTTTTTTGGCTGTATACGGTCTCATGGATACAGAAATATATCACCAACCCCATCTGGCTTTGAGTCAGCTTTTGCAAGCTTATTAATAAATAATTTATCAAGTAGTCATTCTGTAGGGTCAAATTGTGAAGAAGATGACTGTAAAATTTTTCAATCAATGGACTACTTATTAAAAAAGGAGGATATTAATGAACTCACAGAAATAAATGAAATAGATATCGATGATATTAATTGCGAAATTATAGATTTTAATGAAAAAAAAAGTAATCCAAAAATTATAAGCCAACTCAGCTACGTAACCGGCTATGTAATAAAACAGGCAAAAAAAAATGTATTTAAAAATTGCAAAAATTGTAAAGCAATTTTATATTGTAATGAAGAAGAAGAACAAGAAATAAATGAATATATAAAAATAAGAGAGTACTCTTCGTTTAAATCACTCGCCTACCCTTCCGAAAACACAACAAAACTATTCTCTGCAATCCAAGACGTAGTCACTTATATTTTAAAAAGAAAAAGTGATATGCCTCGCATAAAAAATTATATAAAGACAATTTTGTACACAGTCATAGATTTTAGTTTTTTGACTTGCCCAGACCACAAAAGCGAGTTGACAGATTTTTTATTTGACTTTTCTTCAAGATTTTTTATAAATAACTGGTGCCGGGATGTAAATTTGTTATTAAATGGCACCAGGACAGAAAAAGATGAAGATGATAGCATTAAAGAACGGGCTATTACTTATTATAATAAAAGACACATTATCAAATCATAATAATGATTGTTTTATTTTTTATTCCCTTAGAACTTTTATACTGTGTTCATCTACCGTTTCTCTGTACTGATAATTAATATTTTTCTGTACTATCATAAACATCAGTTCAGACGAAACGGTAGATGAATTCAGATTTAGGTAAGATTTTTGTGCAACAGAGCTATATAATGGTTTTGCTAGCTATAGGTATATACATAGCAAGTTGTAGTTCCTAAAATAAACAAAGGATGGCGCTGTACTGCATTGGCCACTGATAACTCTATTCTTGTAATGTACTCTGTGGTTACGAATCCCGCTAGTGTTTACCTCGAATTAATTTGAAAATTTGGTGATAATTTACAAGTGTAATATACGCAGTGGCCCTGGAAGGACACTAGGTGAGTATTTCACTTCAATATTTTGTAATTAGTCCTGTATGAAAATAATATACCGATCGCAAAAAATATAACCTAAAAGAAAATTCTATGCGAGATTTCTTATTTGAATTTTCTTGTTATACTTGACTGCACATTAAAATATTTCCTTAAAATTGTTTTTATGACAACGTTGAGCTGATTTAGTGTCATTGTCCTGAAATTTTGACCCTTATTCTTGTTATAAATACCCTCAGACCATGTTTGACTATCGGGATTTCTTCATTTCATTACTCACTTAATTAATATTTATCGGGAGCGGTTCCACGTGCGGAATATTCATTAAAATTAGCTAATTATGTCTGGCCACATGATTTTTTGCTTTAAAGGTTGAATCATTATTGTTTTCATTTGCGATTTTAACAAATAGAACAACACAGCTTGACTGGTTTGTTATGTGCGGCGTATCTTATTTGTTTATAATTTTATCATAACAAAATTATATTGACGATAACTGATACCGACTGCGATAACTTCTGCATATCTCTTTCAATTTTCTGATAAACCATGGCTATGATTTTAAATAAATAAAAATCAATCTCCTTTTTCAAAGCTTAATTTAATAAATTCTCAATAAATGTTGAGTTTCCTCATAAAATGTTGATCACTGCTATGTTAACATTTTTATGTAGTGCATATTATTAAATATTTTAAGAATGCTGCATCAAGGTTTATAGAGCTGCGAGATGAACTGACAATATTAAATGATTAATATGAGATGATACATTGTTCAATCATTCTAGTGGTTTACTGTAATATGTTACATGTAATTTATATGTTTTGTTAGTTGCCTTTCACAGCTGAAATTTAATTTTCTCTCATTTGTGAAATTATTTATCAGCCAGCATACATGGTGAGCATACAATTGTTTTTATTTAGCAACTTTCTTTGATAGGTTTTATAAAATTCCATTTCCATAATGTCACTGTTAACATTGTAGGTTGTGAAAGTTCCATTTTACTCTAGGTTTAGGGTGGGATATAAATCACCAGCTTTTTCTAGTGGTTTTAATCAATATGCCTAGGAGCGGCAATCCTGGATATTTACATTTAGGGTCATGCCAACATGCACATTCTAATCTTGCTAAAATAACAACTGAACTTATATTTTCATCATGCTTTATTGCATCATAATATAATTTTGTATACATATAAAAATGCAAGTTTGGATGACTATGAGGATATGTGGGTATGTGTATTATTATAGATATTTATGAATCTTCATAGTGGTACTATAGGCTGCTTATTACATAGGTGTGGGATGTAGTTCCCAGCAATGCGAATAAGCTTGTAAGGATATCTGAATACCTAGTACATATACAAGTGTGCTCTAATGCTTGTGCATGCCCTGCGCAGTTGGCTAAACTCTTAATATGAGAACAGCCGCCGTTGCTGATAATCGGCTAGGAAGACATCATCATCACATATGCAATTTAATTTATTGTACAATCGAACATTTAGCATCAATTGTAACAAAACATTAGTATCGAACGCGTGAACCGCTTGAGATAAAGTTGTTACCACAGCCCACATAATCTGAAGTTGTTCGCACGGCAGGGTCACGCAAGGCCGTGGACTTTGCACTTCCCGCTCAGGTCCCCAAATTGCGCTCATCACGCGTCGTGTGCACGTGTGACGACTGCAACTGATTTCTTTGTCGGGAAAAATATGCATTGCTGGGATTAAAATATGCAAAAAATTGCTTGAAATTAATAGTAGACCCTATCGCGGTTTAAAATGTTAATTAAAATGAACGAAATTATGGCATCAGCTTTGCAAAAAAAATTGTTGGTTTAGTCCAGCTTCCAAGCATTTATTTCGGAGTAATAAGTGACTAGCGAAATAGTAGGTCGCTGCTGGATAAGCCAAAGACATTAATCTGTCTGTGATATTAAGTAAACGAATGTACATAATTTAGAAAGGTTGGCCCTATTCGATGCTAAGTTACATTTGGTCCATCCTGCAATAGATTGCTTATGTCCTTAACTTGGTACAGTTCAATGTATACAAAAGATATGACTTTGTTTCGCAAATTAATTAGGTATCGTTGATGAGTTTCCGACTCATCCGTTAATTGGCTGTTATAATATTTTCGATGATTTTTAATTGACCTTGGCTTATTTCCTTACTCGTTACAGTTCCAAAACATATAAAAGATACTGTCCATTATTTTGAACAAAAATATTTTGAATGGTTTTAATAAAATTATTTGATGTTACGCCATCAGTTCTAGTATTTATGACATTGTTTCTCAAGAAATTATTCCTTGAAACTGTCGCAAACCTGACGACTGTCGCTAATGGATAGTACTCATTCCATGGACATCAAATATGGCGGAATGTTAAGGGTCAACAAACTTGGTAAAAGCTTCAGTACACAAAAGCTTTTAAATCTTACTCCCGTCGGAGCAGCCTCAATAAAATATGTATTGCTACCGTTGTTTATATTTCATAGTAAACTTTTAAACTATTTATTCCCCTTTGTTGTTTTATTTGATTAAATAGTTTTATAATAAGAGTTGAGGCGGGCCGCACTTTTCTCTCTCGGTTGTCTGCAAAAGAAAGTGGCGTTCAATTTTGTTGTGCAGTAAGTACGTAATTCATGTCGGTTGTATTGCACGCAACCAGCTTGACCGTTGCGCTTGACAAACCAACAAAACCTGTAGAAAAACGTTTAGGAGGCCGAACTGTTTTGACGGGGTGAGATTATTGTAATCATTAGTATAGTGCTGCGAAACCAACGAAAATTGTATCTTACACCACCATTGCCATGGCCATGGACTTCGCTTAAACAAGACTCCTCAATCGTTTGATAAAAATAAATATCCGACGTTCCTTTTAGCAAATAACTCAATTATCATTAACTCTTCCTCTCTTCAGCTACAGTAGACTGAACTATAAACAGATAGCCAAAGACAGGCAGTTATTTTAGTGTTCCGCACCGTAATTGCAAAACTGCATTGTTACGGAATTGGCTACGTGCCTGTTCCTCATCTCGTCATATTTTTCTCATCTTTCTAGCTTCTACGAAAAATATTCTTAGTTGATTACTTATCTGAATTGAAGATAGGTTCTTTGCAAAGAGAATAAAGTTACAAATACAATGTGACTCTTTGTACATAATATCCGGTTTTAAGATAATGCTACATGGAGGTCATTATCTCATCGGACAAGATGTTTTCGTCGGCGTGCCCTACCAAGTTTAGTCCAAAGGGCGACGCGCCCTCACATCAGGCGAGCCGCCTTTATCTGCGAGACTGCGACCCACTTGTCTTTCTTCAGATAAAGGCAGAGTACCCACCTCGTTCTTTGTACCCAAGCTACCTGATACAGACTTTAAGTAAATAGTGTCATGTGATGATTAAACACATGCATTAGGTAAGCAGTGTTAACGATTATTTTAACTTTAAACTTGTTTCGGTTTCTGAGTCACTGTCAACGTTTTATTACCAAAATATTTTTGAATACAAACTTACGTTATTTAATTTAAATATTGACCTACGTATTGATTTAAAACTAGTTGTGTCAATTCATTAAGTATTCTGATCAGTATTAGGTGGCAATAATGTTTCTTCAACATCTTTTTATCACCCTTGTCTTGGCTCATAGTTCAGACTATGATAAATAAAGCATCATAGCTGTCTCCTACATTGTTATCATTTATCTGGTCTTCTCACATCCGACTATCCGGCGGAGAGCTTGTCCTTCGATTGTTATCACTAGCTGTCTAACTGTTCGTTACCGACACATCATGTCATTTATGTTGTTATTTATCACATGGAAGAGGAACACGGATGGATCGTATCGTGTTTGTTCATTTGTAATCTTTAGGGCATGACAGAAAAATGACTACAAAGTCCAAAAGGCATAAAACTACTATAATGAAATGTAAGACGATAATTACTACGTTCAAGGTGATAGAAGTAACTACCTGTCATTATCGTCCTAACTCAAATAATATTTTTAACCAATCTGGTTTGCGTTCACTAACCTGAATACTTACATTAACAGCAATTATAATGCATATGCACCAGCCGTTGCAGTTGAGTTAATAAATAACACGGTCGATGCAGTCGCTCCTCGCGCCATAAAGCATATTTCACGATAATCCACTTCCAATGCTCCAGGTATAAGATTACAAGCATTCATTGGGCTCGAGATGTCTATTATCCGATCAGACATCCTACGCGCCTTCATTGATCTATCTTCTATTAGCTATGCTTATAATACAGTATCTGCATAATTTATGTTACAAGGCTAACGTTTCTTGTGATCAATGTGTATCATATTTCATACTTTTCCGTCGTTATCTCTCAGTATATTTTATTTACGCCCTTTAAGAGGTTTATGTCGCTTCTCTACATTACTTTTAATCTAACTGATACGCTATTTCGAGAGCAATTAGTCCTATTTCACCGCAACGCGCAAACTGTATTGGATAGCTTGTCGATATCAATCTGCACTGATTCCCGATTTTGAGTGCTACCATTAGCTTAGTTTGTGTTCTTATTTTCACTATCCCCCAGTTTTTCCATTGTTCTTTCTTTCGATTCGAAAACTTTCGACTCGATGCTGTTGACTATAGATACAGTGGCCAAAATGTTGCCTAGAGTCCACTGATTTTCGAATCCTCTTACCAATGGCTAGGTTTTACCACCAGAAGTATCCCAGATACAAACAAAAGCTTTGCAAGGCTAAAGCAAATGAAGACAAAATGCTTGAATATAAACGTCTTGAATACAAGTTATTTCTCTCAAGCTAGGTCTTTCAGCACGCGCGGTGGGGCTAAGTGTGTCAAGGGGCGAGAGTTCATAGGACACGCGTGCCTCACACTAACACTTTGGACTGGTGGCTGCACAGCACATGACCGCTGTGTCTTGTACCCGACCATGTTTACTGACACATAGATTACGCGCCCAGCTTACTATCCTTGAGTTTGTACTGTAAGATGGAAAGATATTATGTGTCACACTGTTTGTTACTCAAATAGACTTATCAGTAATCGATTTGTTGACTGGGTGGATGATGAATCTGTACGATAAAGCGTTTCGAGACAAAATAACTGCTAATCTAATTTAAGAGAAGTTATTTACTTCTATGTCGTTTTGAACTTAAATCTAACCTGTAATGATCGATGTGCATTTTAGTTCGATAGCAATTTCCTGTTACAAACATTTTAACCCTCATTATGGCGAAGTGTTTTGGCCTCCAAACTTGCTGCTAACCGGATGCCCGCAGTAAGTGACCACCATAATATTTAAACGCATTATCTTGTGGGGATGTAAACGAGAGAACAGTCCACCCATATTTGATTACACTGGAAGTAACGCCCGTCCTGTCTATTCTCGTCCGGGAGTACGGACTTCGCCCCAGAACCGAGCCCGGCCATTATCCCATCGTCCCGTCTGCGCGAGAGTTGCTTTCCGGCGAGTACCATCCGTTTGTAGGGCGACCACACGAAGGGTCTTTGTTCAAACCCATTTAAACTCTTCTATCATCGAAAAACTGAGATTTGATTTCATGTCAGTTGCCTTACTGGAGTCATGGGCGTAGCCAGCTTTGGGCTCAGGGTGGGCAGCAGTCAACCTATGCCCGGGGAGGGCGGGGGCTCTCAATTTTTGTATCTTGAGCCGTTAATCTCAAACTTGTTAATCTCTTAATTTGAGAGGTTTATATTTTCAGGTACAGAAAATAAACAATGACACCACAGGACAAAAGCCAAAATAAGGCTATATATTATCGAGCGCGAAATTTTTATCGGACTTAAACCAAATATTACGTAAATTTAGCCCAAACGTACCTACTTTAATTTTGTTTGTTGACGAATGCAAAATAAGCTCATATAGTTTCTGAATACGCGGGCGAAGCGAGAGTGAAATTTTATCGGACTTAAACCAAATATTACGTAAAATGTAGCCCAAACGTACTTAACTTTTGTTTGTTGACAAATGCAAAAACAAGGGCATATAGTTTCTGAATAGGTACGCCAGCGAAGCGAGCGCGAAATTTTTCGGACTTAAACCAAATATTACGTAAAATTTAGCCCAAACGTACCTTTTGTTTCTTGACAAACACGAACATAATATAGTTTCTGAATACGCGAGCGAAGCGAGCGCGAAATTTTATTTATTTTTAAGACTCAAAACTACGTAAAATGTCGCCCTAATATACATTTTCATGAATGGGGAACCTAGGTACGACACACCCGATATACGTCCCTACGAAAACCCCTCGCTCGTATAGATAAGTCGATAAAAATAAAGCTAGATAACGTATAGCAACGTCGCGCAGCTAAGCTTCGCGGACCACTCGGAATGCCTTCTGGGACCAACAGTGGTCCGCCACAGGTTAAGAACCACTGTGCTAAACGATCGTTCTATTGTACAGGTCGTACATGGCTGGGCAAGCAAAATAGCGAGCGCGGTTTTACACTAGGATAAAATTGCATTTCCCAAATTTTGATCACATCTACCAGTTCCATCTCCTTCAATGCATTATTTTGGATTAGATGGACGGCTCGGCTTGCTACGCCACATAACAACTATTCTTTTAGGGAATACGGCTCGCTTTCAATGACGCGTGCACCGCGCTCGTTCGGGAACTCGAGCGTGCATTTTGTTTTGATCGCTCTTTTCAAAGTCGACAATTTTTGTGCAATAACTTACGGATAGTACGTATGTTGTTGATGTTGTTAGTTAGAGTTAGTAAAAAACATTGTTTAATCAGACACCTTATAGGTCAGAGCCAGGGCCAGGGTGGGGCAAGTGCCCCAGCTTGCTCCAGTGTGGCTACGCCAATGACTGGAGTTACAGTAACAGTATTGAACGATTTTGCAACAAAAGTTACATAAATACGCCACAATCAATTAACCTCAACAAACAGTTGAGCTCACGTCGAACTCTGACCGCTGGTTTTATTATGTAATTGACATTCCGAAACCACAAGCATTAATTTATTATTATTTCCTAGTATCGCGCATTCTGTTTGATCATGTGTATTTTCCGGATCACTGGTTCCTGTGTATCTGGTGTATACCTATGTTTAGTAGGAGAACTAGCTTTATTTGCCCGTGTACAAAACTGAAGCAAGTTTTAAGCTGTACACACGATGTTCCCCTGTTAAGTCGACCGACCGACTGAAGCTCGTAAGTAGTTTCATAAGTATGCGTCAACGATGGTATTAGAAAAGTTTGTTTTGAATTCAAATATGTATTAGTGCAATAACCTTGCTACCAAGATTGTTTTATCTGTAGCTCAATAACGTGATATCTTTAAATAAGTTTGTCTGCTTTGTTATTTTGTCCTCATAACCGTCTGTCCTTTCCTTTTGTTTGGTAGTTGTTATTTATAATATGATCTGATCTTATCTCCGCGAATCATTCAACCGTAATGATTCATTCAATTAGAACGAATCTCTTGTCGATATCGCGGCGGTCTGTTTACGTACACATATTATATTGAACGATCTTACTCATGGGAGCGTTCAGTCAATTCCCAGATTGAATTGCGTCACTCATTCATTAACAAGGAATTGCATTTCCTTGTATGTTACGTCGATGTTACTCTTTAGTCAAGTTAATATATTATCAATTTATCCTGTATGACTGTTCACGCTATTTTTAAGAGTGTAAAATCCACAAGTGCATTAAACAAATGACATATTATTCAACATATGCGTTACAAAAATCTGAAGAGTTAATCAGTAAGTGCAAAGTCCGGAACGTCTACGAACAACAAAGAACATGGTTACTGCACACGGAGCGTGCTTAGGTCATTCAGCCGCACGTTTTGCCCATTGTCTCACGTGTGTAGGAGTCTTTATAACACAACAAATAACTTGTCATCTTATATCCTCCGCACCATTAGCTCTTATATCATCGAGTTTAAAGTTCAGTTTAGCTTGTCACCTTCCGCAGGATGTCCCGATTTGTTGTTAAGGAATTATTCTATTCGCAGCTTCTGTAATGACAAACAATCGGTTTTTATTAAGCTCATTAAACAAGTAGGATATCTGTTATCGTCGTCTGCCTAATTTATTGGGAAGTGTCTGCTGACTTTGTATTACTTCTCCAAATTTTTTGAAAGAACCCTACGATTGTAACATGAAATGCCTGATAAAACATGAAGTTCTCAAGCAATCGTTTTGTTTCATGCTGAAACAATAAAAGCTTTGCTCCACAATGTAATTATTATTCCAATATTTGAACATTCAATAAACAAAGGAGTCGTGTCTAAAGAAAATCTAACATGTCTGAAAATAACTTCGATCTCCAGGGGCTGTTTCACGAATGCTTACAGACTCATGCTGACGTCATCAAGCGAACACTCAAGATCTGTGTTCTTCATAAACTCCAATTTTTCTTATTTCTTGACTCACTCAAGATTTCAGGAGATTTATTGGATTTTTTCGTACTGGCACTACCAGTAGACAGAGCAGTGCTTATCTTTATGATAAGAAGATAAAAATCAATAACAGACTGAAATAAAAATCTTTAAGCAATACTCCTTGCCTGCGATCTCCGATAAATATTTAATTGGTATGCATTACTGGTTTATTATGTTTACCAACATCTTCCTTTATAATGTCGTTCTGTATGCAGATCGGCTTTGCACTGAAAGCCAAAGCCAGTCAATTGCGGATTAGCTTCGTCGTCCAAATAACAACCGGCGTACACCCTGTTAGGCTGTCGTGGGGAGGGTGACCTTCTATAACCCACTACGACTACATTCGGAGTTTGATTAATGGAAGCGGGTTGGACGGCCGGCTGAGTGCAGATGCACCAAGCTATAGAGATGTTTGTACTCTCGTATTGATGTCTGGCGAGCCTACCAAGCTTTCGCAGTCGGTTTTGAAGTCGAAAGTCTGATCAGGGAGCTAATTCTATGGAGTGTTTAAAATTACACACTCTTTAAAGCTCTATCCCGTGAAAATCTTCCTTGTAAAATATTTGCTTCATATAACAATAGTCTTTAAATTACCCCGATGTGAAGTTTTATGATAAAACTGACTAGCTGCTTGTTGTATGTAACTCTAACTTGTAATCACGAGAAAAATACCAGCCCATCATTATGTGAAGTAAATTATGTATAATGACGCTTGACGTTGTTTCCTAACGCGACTTATTGTTTTCGCTTAAAATTATGTGTCCAAGGTGAGATCAATCACCATAAATGGCAGTTCTGAAAGCTATTTTGAAAGACATGGTTTTGATAAATATTTTTATGCGTAACAGAAATGCGGTGACGTAGGGAGTCTGGATGATGTATCAACAATCACGGCCACGTGTGGCTGTGTATCGCACGATCACGCCACCGCGTCTACCATGGGCTCCTAATTCACTTCTATCTAAATCGCATTCTGTCGCACTCTCCGATTCTTTCAAACAAGATTGTTGGTTTTCGTCCGCGTGAGAAAACAAGTCGAGTTCGCCACACGTGGTACAGTCCCTTCACCGTTCCACGTCACTGGTGCTTTTCGAGTTTCGACTCAGTTTCCGAACGCGCATCGCGCCGGCCGGACACACCGTGCGTTTGCCGAACATTAGACTAAAGTTACTTTTTTTCTCTCTTTTATCGAGTGGCTGTGATAGTCGTTAAGTGATATTTTAATATAGTTCTAGGTTACCAGTTACTGTTAAGCCGGTAAGTGACTTAAGTTTATTACAGTCATGTGTTACCACGTGAAGTACAAAGTTTAACCGCGTTTCGAACAGTTATAATTACCCTTGTTAAGGGTTCTTAGCGATAACATAACGCATAAGATGAATTAAATTAGTATCGTAGATCAAATAATAGTAATCGTGCGTTATCGTGTGTAAACAAAGTTAAACAAACTATTCATTATTTTATTTTAGAGAATGCGCAAACCGATTGATAGCAATCTTTTCGCACCTGACTTTATTTGTAATTGAACATAAAGTTAACAAAGAGGTCTGGCGATTGGCTTAACTTTTTTATGCTTAGCGTCTAGAACTTTCACATTTGAAGTTATTCTACAGTATTTTTTTTGCGGGTAGACAAATAAAATTATTTTATTAGGAAAAATCACCATTAAAGCCACATGAATGGTGTAGAAACCCCATCAATGTGTTTTACTATTCTTACTCAATGAACACATCAACATAGACTTATGTTTATTTAGACAAGGCGGATATTCCTGAGGTCAATACCTTGCGAATAGTACCCGCGTCATTCGCATAATTTGTACGATACATTGTGTCAGTCATTTCTAATGATATATCACCACTTGTCGAAATCCTTATCTAGTGTAAATATTTAACTTCCTTCATTTTGGTTGCCAAATTGTAATAGGTTTGTTCGGTACACAAAGGGTTAAGTTGATCAAAATTGGAACATGAGGTTGCTTCAGTTCTCTTCGACTTTTTTAACTTCATTTATGTCAGCTGATTTAACTACAAGCGTTTTCCTTATACCAAACTGTCATGCATTCAATATTTTTTTTTTCAAACACCTTTTCCTTGATGATTTGGAGTATTTCTAAAAGATGTTTGTCGAAGTCTTGATGTTGACTCTGTTGGTTGGCAACACAACCCATCTTACTCATGACGACTGTTACTTTCGCTTTTAAGCAATTTAATGATTATGACCGCTCTCTTACCTCTTTTGAGTAGTTCTTGAGACCTCCAAAATAATTTTTTTCATTTTCGTAAAAACGTAGATACTGTTCGATGACTAAAAACAGTTAGAACTAATTCGAACTTGACCAAGTTCTAATTGAATCGTCACAATGTCAATTGTATTGTTATTTTTAGCAAAGTACACATAAATATGTATAAGTATTTCGAATTTAAATACATAAGTGGGTAATGAGTCAATGACTACTTGAACGAGGTCATCCTTCTTTAATTATTTATTTATTTTAGAAGATTTGCATAAACCCCGCTATTCAGACGTTTCTGCTTTCGCGTTACCTAGTTCTGCAGAAGTTTCTCCTTTCTGTATTATTCTGAAAGCTGTTGTAATGATAACTGTCTTCAAAATCTTCAAATACATCTTAGTATTCAAGCGGTTACGTGTTAATTTTGTTTGCACCTCAACCCCTGCTCCCCTTCTAATAAAGCGAACCTTGACATTGAATGTAAAAGGCCTTGGCCGGATACACGCGAAACTGTTTAGAATTTTCGTTTTCTTAAGATAAAATATACGAAACTGTTGGCAGGTATTGTCTTTTAAGAAGCTCTAGAGAAGGGTACAGTATATTAGGTACGTACACATGTTTATTGACGCATTTTCCTCCTTTCGGATATTCTCGTATGTCCTTCGTGGTTTTCTAGCTAATGAGTGTCATGACTGGGTTTTCGTCTTCACACAAAAATTTATCAGATATCTATTAATAATCCTTACACAAGTTTCCAATTGTTTTACCCTATGTCTGTATGGCTGTATAAAGAAAATCGTATCTTTATCAGCTTTTTAATTTTAGTTCTGTGTGCTTTTAATTTTCATCAGTCGAGTGATTCTCATCAGCGCACTCCGAGATTAAATAATTCAATTTACTTATCAACATCACGTATGAAGCTGTTGTTCAATAATTGGTATTCTGTTATCGCATGTTATGTTATGACTTTATATGCAATTATCATCGATACGGTTTTAATTTAAATAAACACCTCGTAAATCTCCCACAGATAATAGAGGACAGCGCGTATTGTAGCTACCAGGCGATAAGAAATCACGAGGTGGTATAATGGGTCAACGTGATGATTTATCAATAGCGTGAATAGCCGAAAACAAAAGTAGTGAACTATTGTGCTTATACACTTGAGATACTGTCAGACGTGCGCCTTCTTCCTACACTAGTGTTTTATGCACAAACACAGGTATCACCTAAGAACGCCTTCATGACGGCGAATACGCACAGAGGTCATTGATCCGATCCTGCATTGTCTGGCGCGCCTACTCTTTCACTACCACTGATGAAATGGCCCGCTTAATTAAATACACACGCCATAATGCATAGAAACAGGTGTGCGCGTAATAATAATATGAGAATATAGTCACGCGGCAGCAGGTACGCAATTACACATGGCCGAGAAACCTTAACACGTTATCTAACTGTTGCGTGTATAATCTATAGACTAGTGCACCAGTGTTTTCACTTAATGTGAGTAAATACCCACTTTCCAAAAAGAATGACAAAACAAAAAATAAGGGACAAAAAGACGCAGCAATTCAAACATCCTTATAAAATTAAAGCAAACAAAAGTAGAATGTTTTATTCAAAGTCTTCAAACACAGCTGCCGGAGTAACAAAGTAACAGAAATGTCTTTATCAGAATGTTAATAAAGATGTTTTATTTTTACTCTTTTACGCACATGGGTTCCTGGCAACTCGAGTACGGTACTTAGAATTCACAAGGCGAATTCCGTGGAAGACCGAAGTGTCCTTCTTGTTTGACTCGACTTTGATCAGCAAAATAAGGTTACGAGGAAAGACTTTGGAACTAAACAACAAAAATAATCATGGACAATATTGCTGTTTTGCTAAAGAACGACGTTGTCTTATGTATTTTTTATTTAATGTGACTTTCATCTTCTTTTCGAGGTCATTCTTTTTGCTGACAATCTTCATTTTTACGCATTTTCCTTTTAGGTGATACCGTTTCAACAATCCTCGTAACTTAGCATCTTAAGTCTGGACATCCAACGCTACTTGTGGTGTCCCAATATCTAAAAATAGGTTTCTGAAGGCGACACTCCGCTGTGGAATAATAAAGTGACCTTTCGAGCTATTGAACTTTCAACCGAGGCTATCAGTTCGGCCGATTGTAGGTGTAGAGAGACGGTGGTATCATGTTGTTAACCCGCTGATAACCCAAGAATGGTAATACAGGCGCCGTAAGGACACTCACGGACGGGCCGTCGCTTGGCGGATACCGATACTGATAAATTGATTAATAAACATGTTTTTATGCACTGAAATGCATTATTGCTATCAATAATTACTGATTATTAGAAGGAAATGCTGTCCCGTTTCTCTTATCGATAAGTTATAAATATTTTTTTGTTTCATAATTTATTTTAATAACATGGTGATAACTTGAATGTAAGAGTTAGTAGAGTAACTCCTTTTGGTGGTACAATTTAGACCCTTTCTAGACTTCTTTTGAATTCAATGAGTTCCTTGACTCACCTTATACCAATGTCTTGAGGGATTAATACACAAAACATAATGTATCCTTTAAAATATAATTTCAACTCTACACATGTGCACAGTGCGTGTTGTTGTACATTCGTCATAAAGTAAATTCGTCCCGAGTAACGTGTAAATTTGCCACAACTCTAATTTATACAATAAATTTCCAATATATTAATTTTGTTTATTGTAAATTCGTCATTGGTTTTATTTGCACCGATAGCAAAAAATAAACAAGAAGTAGAATAAAATGTTATATATTTTTCAGAATCACATCAATGTTATTGATTTACCTTACATTGACATAAAAGAATCACTCGAGTGAACGATTTGCCTTAACCTTAACAATAATAAGATAAACAATAGAAAGACATTAAAACACAGCCATAAACATCTTTTTTAATTTAACATAACATTTATAAAGAATCACAGTTCTCGACTTGCTGACTTGCCAACAACAATATAGATAAATATAATAACCTAACATCTACGTAAAATCATAGTTCTCAAGTGGCTGGTATGCCCGTAACATTACGAATAATAAGAAAACAGCTAAAGTCTGTCATTAACCTAAACAACATAAAAATCACAGATTTTTGTGGTTATTACGAACAACATTACAATAATAAGAAAAATAATTACATCACAGTTATAATCACTTTTTTTAACCTAAGTAAAATCACAGTTCTGAATGGCTGACCTGTCTATAACAATACAAAATAATAAGACTTATAAGTATTATTGTTGCCTGCGACTTCGTCTGGGCAATTTGAATTGTCAAAATACTACTTATGCCGTAGCGTAGGTGTATTCTTTTACATAACAATATAATTAGTATTACCACTTAGCAGCAGCACGGGTTGATCAATCAAGGTGGTATCGACGATGTGTGACTATTTATCTAAAACAAAGTAAAGTTTGTGACGTTGAGGAAATCTCTGATCTAGTCAACCGAAATTATTACGTAATTCTCACAAAAACAAAGGTCTGACAAAGTTGTCATTTGTACATTTTCTGCAGCAGCTGCGACAAATCAGGAGCCAGAAAGTCTGTCAAACAGTTTTACTTACCATGGATAACGCGGTGTCTAGTTCACTGGGTTGAAGAGATAAGTAGCACAAGTAAACATTGGTACTCAAAAGATTCGGTTTGACTGGAAGCCAACACCCACAAATTGAGGAATAGTTGGGTGGATGATGACTGAGTCATCAGGCAAGCGCATAGTTTCACCACTTGTATTTCTGGGATTTTCTGTGCACTCACTCACTATGTTATGTTAAATTCCACCAAATGTTTGCATTAGTTCACGATCATAAAGTATATCCGATAGAGTAAGTCCAATTCGTGTGTTGGCACTTGAAGCCTGCAGTTCTTCCAAGATTTTCAAAATGTACGCTCGCAATTTGTCATTTCTTGGTGGAGCCAGCAGATCAGAAGAAACATAAGTGTGTGTATACTGTGCGTCACTACTGCACAACGGTAAAATTTCGTCTTTATAAATAGCACAAACGTTCGCTCTCTTGCGGAGGACGTTTAAATACCATATTATGTGTCACACGTAGGTAAACAGGACAAAATATTATCATCGAACCGCTTTCAAAGATCTGATGAGCGAACAGACCAGAACTGACTTGATTGCCTCGAGAAAATCAGAGCTCTATGAAGCGATCATTCGCTTTGGTTCCTACTGTTATTGTGGTTTCTGAAAATGTATTCAATTAACCAACGATGACTATAATTTTAGCAGGCCGAAGAGTCGGACTCTCTAAAATCATAACGTTGGTTTTGTGCAATGCACAAACGGAAATTCTATACATTACACATTCGATATTCACACTTCTACAGAATTGATATTAAAAGGTTTGACAACGGGCTATAGTAGCGCAGTTAAACTAACTGAAACAATTTTAGTGATCCTTCAATAAAGTTAGAGAAGCGGGTGTGCATGATGAACATTAAGAGTTGGTAAATACGTGATGAAGATGACCTAATTCATTACTATTCTAATTTGTTGATGTACCACAAAACTCAAGTTAAGGTGGAGAAAAGGATTACCAAGCTCCCAAAGGCCTGGGCATTTGCAACACGTTGCATGGCATCCTGGAAAGTTACGTAATTCTCAGCCATCAGTTTGAGCAGCGTGAGGGAGTGTCAGGCTTTGGCCCTAGTGGGCCTCACAGGGTTGCTGAATCTCCTTGAGGGCGCGTGAAATAACGGGTCTCCCAGAAGCCGGAAGGTCGATGACCCACTCAAAACTAATCGCTCACGCCTACGGTGGCCGGGAGTCGTCTCGACATCCGGCTCGTGGTGTCTTACCGCAGTGGCTGGGATGAGAGTTGGGAATTTTCAGTCGCTCCGCCGCCTCATTCTTTGTCATCCCATTTCTTCTTGCTCCAGATCATGGTTTAAACCAGGGCCGGGTGCGATAGGTCGCACAGTCCGCACAGTGGTGAAACCCGGCGCCACCTCCATGAGATCAGAGTTGGGAATGTATGTTTGCAAAACTAATAGAACATTTAGCGAAAACGCATTTGATAGTAATTCTGTCTTTGTAACTGAATAATGTAAATGATATAAACGTAGCTATATAAAAGGTGTTTTTTTAGACTCGGTCCGTGGGTCTGACTGTGACTGTTCGTAATTGTAAACGGTGTATTTGTGATATAATTCTTAGCTCGATGATTTGTGATCAGAAGTTGAAAGCAAGTATGTCTCTAGCCTGCGACGCGTAATTTGTACGTTTTCAGAACGAACGAACTCTTGTCTTCTGTTGACATCTTGTTGACGTATTGTGACAGGTAGTTATTCCATTGATGTTAATTTTAGAAGTGACACAATGTTTTCGGTCGTATTTTGCCTACATTCTTCATTACTCAAAAAGTATATTAATAAGGACCTTCTATTTATATGTAAGTGAATTCAAAATAATGTAATATATTAAAACCAGGAACTTATTTTTAAGGATGTTTGAATATTAATTACAATGTTTTTTTTTTATAATAATAAAATCTTAGACTCGCAATGCACTTTCAGTGTGATGCATGTTTGTTATTGGATGAAATGAATGGATATTCATGTTTATGAGAGGTATAGCTTATATTATGTCAGAACACCATATGTAGACTTTTAAGAATGTGGGAAGTTCATAATTTCTTCGGGACGTGGGTGCCGCTTCCCATGGGAACTACTGCCCGGACCGGGATAAAATATACCCTATGTTACTCGCAGATAATGTAGCTTTCTAATGGTGAAAGAATTATAAAATGTCCCTGACGATGCGCTGATATTTCTTGTAGTGTTTTTATTGTAGCGAAATACACACGTTGTCATATAATTTTTTTGAAATTAAGAACATACCATGACAAAGTGAAGTCTGTTTTCATTGATATTTTACCTACTACCACTTTTATGGCACATCTGTTTTTGCATGATTTTCTTCATCTATAATTTTAGGATATCATTTCTTTAAATTCAGTTTTTGCCAAGCTACTTATAAAAGCGTTATTTTCTATGTAAAGATTGATAATAGGCCGATAAACTTACAAAGTTCAACATTCAAATATGTGTCATTATTGCACCCGCTGTTGCAGAAACGTTAACAGAAATTATCGTTCATTGCTCATCCCCGTAGGTGATAGCGTGATAATATATATCCTATATGTTGAACCGGCCCTCAGGTAATATTCATGCAAAATTTGATTTAAATCTATGCAGTACTTTTCGAGTTCAGTGAGACCAAACATACAGACAAACAGACAAAAATTCTAAAACTATATATTTGGGTACAGAATCGATAATAGATCACCCCCAAGTATTCTTTTAAAAATATTCAATGTACAGTTTTGACTTTCCTATCATTTTATTATATGTATAGATGTTTTAAAATGCTGCAAAACAGAAAGTTTTTAAGAACTTCAGCCAAAGACATTTTATCGTAATTGTCCAAAATAGTTTTCAATTCTTTATCATAGGCTATGGATCGACGTGCTCTCATCTTTAAGGATATATCAAATTTGAAATTCTTTAATTTCAATCGATATATTCAGCCACCTTTTTAGTAAGTATCAAAGTGATTTTTTATTGTAAACAATTAATACATCCTGCATATTAAAATGTCTTTCTACAACATTATTACAAAAACTGGAGAAAAATATATAACGAGATTCATAGAAATGAACACTACACTCTTGCAAAGATTTCTGGCCTTTAAAATTTCAGTTTTACTATATTTGGTTGACACGTGGGCCGATTCATGAAAAATTCTGATGTCATGATTCTCCGAAATTTTAATAGTTGCACTACATGAACGATTAGTGCATCTCCATACAGTGCCAATCTTAGTTTCACGGTGGAAATGTTGTAGAAAGACATTTTAATATGCAGGATGTATTAATTGTTTACAATAAAAATCACTTTCATACCTACTAAAATAAAGCATGACTAAACTTCTAAGTCTATTGATATAATCGTCTAATACTATTGTAGTGGGTCACCATTTTTGTGTTAGTGACAGTTGCACCTGTCATGTTGTATCATATGTCATCGTACTATAGATGCGTTTGACAGATACTGTTAGAAAGGGATGTAGGTATGCAGAGAACGAGCGAGCACGATGCGACAGCTAGTGCAGGAGCATATTTAATTTCGAACTCAAACTCAAACTTATTATATTTATTAATTTATATATCGAGCCCCAAAATCTTGCTTGCTATCGCTACTGAAGCAATAAAAATGAAAATTGAGGATTTGTGACAAATTTACAACAACCCTTATGAAACTATAACGAGTTTACATCATATTTTTATACATGTGACGAATTTACTTTCAATGTATGGATTTTTCAGAATATGGCAAATTTACTTTGTGACGAATGTACAATAACCCCACAGCGCAGTGTACCGTAGAAATTATGCAGCAACACGAAATTGAGTAACGCGGTCAGTTGCACTCGGCCCTGTCGTACAGTGTTGCGATCGGTATTTCATATCGACATTGCTAACGGAGACCACTCGGATTTCGATACCGATTCCAATATTTGCGTATATTGGATCGAGCTAAAAGTCTCGAGATTTAAATCTTGCTCAATCTCGTCGAGGACATGAGTTGAGCCATTTCGTATGATTTGCGTTATATTTATATGGAGCCATATAAGCCTTATGTGCCGACGTCTCGTTGCTAGGTCCTGTAAGAATTTAAATTTCCTTTAAGCCTTCATATGTATGCAAATTCAGTCTCGGCTCTATTTCTTTGGCCAAAATGCTCAATTTCGATGTAAATTCTATTACCCCTTACAAGTACATCTGTATCGTCTCTTAGTATTTAATTTTTGGGCGTTCGAGGGTATCATTAGAGTCGGTGAGCTTTGGGTCATTGCTCTCCCGTGGTCGTGAGTTTGAGTTTATCTCGTTATTGTGGTGCATTCTTTAAAAATATTTGGTCTGTTCGTGGAAGTAATAAATTCGTCAAACAATATACAGAAACATGTAGTTCAGTAGCCATGGTCTCATGGATGGAACGTATGTAGCGGGCGTTTTAGTGTTGGGTTTATTTCTGAAAGCAATTGATTCCTACACTAGTGTTCCATACATATCGAGATGTAAAATACTACAGGAGATGAACGTGTTGTAGGATGTTTGGCCTTGACAATGACGCCCAATAACCATTGTATACTTATTTGATCGCTGTATGAAAATACAATGACCTACCGAGCATCGATGTGATCATCCGAATATACGATACGATTGACGTAAATAGAAACCTATTCAATAAAATTCTATGACGAGAATTAATTCTTAGCATCTATGATTTCAAATTATAGCCGGTTGTGTATGGATAGTTGCAACTTTGCAGAAAGTTGCAGACAGTGACTAAGCATTTCATAACTCGTCAGAGACATTAAGCATGAATAAAGATTTATTCTGCTGATAATTATCTTTGTACTTTTTGCAAAGTTCCTCCTTGCAACCAGTTAATTTAAATTAAAAAAAAAAAAAGATTATTTATATTTTGATTTAAATTTTAGTTCGAGCCAACCTTGGCACAGTATTTTTTATCCTGGCACAAAAACAATCCAAAAAATGCATCCTGTTCGTCCAACACAGGGTCCAAATATTTTCGCACTCGCTACGAACACCTACGTGCTAATCAAAGAACTTTACATATCGGGAAGTGACTCATAGCACAGACAACAAAAGCTAAGTTCAACGCCATTCCCTCATTATGGTAATTGACTTGAATATTTAACAAAATGTTTTCTTCCGATTGTTTTGGAATGTCTTACACTGTCGATTTTCCTATTGATGATTACAAATCCTGATAAATATGTCTGTTCGGTCTGGCGAATGGGGTTTTCCTAATTACAAAACCTAAAATCACAGCCTAGAGACAATTCCTGTGTTCATGGTTTTCCAAGCTACACGACAATGCCGTTCAACTCTCACATTTACTATGACTCAACTTTTCCAGGTCATCGTGTCTATTTCTCTGTAGCCTACGCTAAATACCCTTTATTTGCATTCATAACTTCCCTGAACAGATAAGGCAGTTCATCGTTTGGATATAAACATAACACTTGTTAAATTACGCCATTTATATCCGTAGCAAATATTTTGATTACGTCCACGTCGATTAGTATTTCAATTTAGCTAACAATCGAAAGCGTACAACATGTACTACGTCCATTCATCGTCTGAATGAAGTATACGGGTATGTGGTTCAAATTGTCAGTTGTGATCCGTGACGAGGTCCGAAGTCCATGTTTTTATTTGGTTTCAATTCGTCATGATGTCACTGGCAAATCTGGTGCTGTGTTACAATTGATCGACTGGACTCCGCACCGTATTGTGTGCCGTCGAACCTAAGCTGAGTGCACACATCAGACTACCTTGCACACAGATATTCGACATGAAAAGGCGATGCGACGAATTCGACCTATCCAATTTCAAAGTATTGCAAATGTAATATGAACATTATTATGTCGGCTATAGCGGCATGTCATTCTTTTGCGTATCAAAATAAACAAATTAGTATTTGTAACTGATGCAAATATTGATTTTAACTATAGCCTTGCTTTCATAACAGTTCAGTGACATATTTCCCGCAAGGTCTTCGATCCTCCGCAGTTTTAACTGGCGGTTGTTTGTCGTGGTGTTTGTGTGCGTTGTGTGCTGGGGTTTAATTGGGATCGTGTGGTGCTGTGCCATCACGTGCTCGTCTTTATTCCCGTGTCGTGTCGCCCGAATAGCCCGTGTCATCAAGCCGTCTGAGTGGGTCCTATACTCGCGTGACACATTGTATTGCAAAATGACGTGAGTAAACTTCTGATTTAAAATAACGTTTATGATGATTTGTGACAGTGTATCGAGCCTTTCTTATACGAATCCCGGGGCAGGGTACTGTTTTTGAATACGCGTTGAGTTCTACAGTTTCGGATGCAGCAATAGTCTCTATTTTGGGCAGACTGGACTTCAGGAAAACAGATCGTTTTCGTATTACCTTTCGTTTTTATTAGAATTAATTGTGTCTGTCTTCACAGGATACATAATGAAGATAAATAGTGAGCATTAATTGTTAAATGTTAATTAAAAGACGCGAGCTTGTGTAATTGCGTTTGTCAGCTTTGCGCGGAATTTGTCGACGCGACATCACTGTTACGTAGGTACTACATTAGTGAACTCAGTCGACTGTCCTAAATGTCTAGTATTATGTTCTTAATGAGAACACACTGTGCTTACCTTGTCAAAATTCTGTGAAATTGCTTATTCGCCAAACATAGAAACGCTTGGGGTACTTGTGGACAAAATTATGTTCTAAAAAATCTATACCAGTCTATTACAAAATTACATTATAATTTTGATCGAATAACCTGTTGGGTGTATAATTAATCTCATCTCCTTCCACGAAACCATTTTCATGAGGCATTTCAATATCCGGTAGTTAACCATTCTGAAAACTGACCAATTATGTAGATCGGTTCATTTTGCACAATTCATGGAAAGGCACCTGATAATAACAGTTATTATTCTTTCATTTATCTATTTACTTTATAAGTATAGTTTAGACTCATGTACATGCAGGCACGTTTACTCAATTGTGGAAAAATGGACTAATGGCTACTTTTTGCTTCACACTCTGTCAACAAGACCTATAGATGTTTAGCATAAGGTCACATAATGCATCTTCTTGCATCATTTGCACATTTTCTCAAGATGTCATTCTGGAAAACATTCGTTTACATGATGCTCTTTCAAGGCCAACTGTTGTATACTGTACACTGTACTTGTTCAAGAATCGATCACAGACATTATTCACAACGTTTGACATCTTTATATGCACACCTGTCAACTTTATATGCTAACATATGATTTGCATTCAGGCAAACCCGATAATATTGCAACTGAACTTTGTACATTATGTCCAAGTCCTCGTCTGACATTTAGCTTATTCTTCTATTTGCAGATTTGCTGGAAATAAATCTCATTTTGTATTTGATTTCTTTCCTCATAATAAAATTATCCTCATGTTTAATTACATAAGGAAAATTATAGTAGGTAGTTGTAAAAAACTACGATAAACGATACGACTTCGCTACAGGAAAAATGCATCGTATCATTACTTTCATAGTAGTCCTTTATAATATTCTAAACCACTTGAAACCTCGAAATTATATTAGGCATCCTGAAGTTATCAAGTTTACAGTTGATAGTTGTAATATTTATGCAGATGACTCCATAATCATCGACCACAGATTTAGGAATCAGCACTTGAAACGGTAAAGATAACGTTGACAATTTTAACCACAACTACCAGAAGCAGGTCCTACCAAAATGAGGTCACAGTCCATAGTTTAATTACATCGAACGTTGCGGTCAGTGTATCAAGGGCAACCCAATTGCTGCGGCCATTAGTTACCTTTATCTCTGACCGGTTAATGCTTTTATTGACAAACAGCTGATGAAGATTACGACTGCATGTGTTTATCACAAGTTAAGCTTCGGATTAAGATATTCGTGGTATATTCTTTTTAGTACTGCTACTATGAGGATTTGAGTTATTTTAAGCTCGCCTGTTATCTTTACTGTCTTATGTATATCGCCTAATTTCTTTAAGTTGTGGGTCTAAACTAAATCAAATATCATCTATTTCTTCTCCAACCGAAGGATTACTTTTATTTATTTTTATTCGTTTATCGTCTTCATGTTCGTGACAATTTCGTATCGTCTGTCATCTGAATAAGGATTTACTTTCCCACGGTCGTCTTGTTCAACAACACGGAGTTTGTGTTTTCTTTCATTGTCTCTGACATCGGAGACGTTATCCTTACCTTTGCAACTATCATCGTTTTTCTCAGGGTCATTGTTGTAGGTTAATCTTGTAGTTACATTGGATTATTCGCAAAACTAAATTCCTGAAATTCCCGAGATAAACGATAGGCATAAGCATGTGTAAGCATAACTTCACTCCCAAACCTAGATAGCTGTTGTCATCAATACATAGTCTGACCTGCATGGAGTATTTCGTTTGTCGGCGCTAAAATTAACTCGTGGGGGCTCGACTATGACGTACAACCAATGTTTGCACTAAAATAAACCTTGTTTGTGTTATGTTTCGGTTCAAAATTGAGTTTCTGGCTTCTGTTTTTGAAGATGAGTTCTCTGTTTCGGTTTGTGTTTTCAGTTTAATAGATTTTCGCTGTGTTATTTTACGTTGAGCTTGAATGTCAAAGTTCCATGTATACTGTTAGCTTGCTCCAGTTATTAGTTTCTGTTCTTTTGGATCGCTTATTTTTTAAGGAATCATGAATGTGTAAAGAATCTCAATGTTCAAGTAAATTCTTGTTATTTCTTATCAGTTCGAAATGATACTCTAATAATAGTTGCTATGAAATTATTCTAGAAATTGGATCATGACACCAAATTAATTTAGCTATGTCATTCATTATTAATTAATGAGTCATTGGACTTATCAAAAGTAATTTGCGAAACATCTAATATTTGCATAATCCCTATATCTTCTATTATAATTGCAAGATATGGAGCAAAAGTTGAATTAGCTAGTCCAGAATCGATACCGCATTAATATCAATAGTATACTGATTCATATAATAACGCAGACAGATTACATCGATTCTACAGCGCTATTGGAAATCCGAGTATTTTGCGATTGCACTCTCGATATATTATGAATTGATACTCCTGTTTGTTACATAATCCTTTGTAGATGTTAAGTGGTGATATTGTATTGATTGTTTTCATTTATTAATTGCTTTTGTTTCAGGTCGAAGCACACAGAAATGTTTATAGACGAGAATGAGACGTAAGTTTACTATTTACTTATTAAGTTGATGATAAGTGTAATAATTATGGTACAAGTGTATCCAGTGGGTGGTGGTCAAGAGAAAGAAAATAACAGAACGTAAAAGTTGATGCAAAGAAAGCGCATGATTGGTAAGTATGGAATGACTTACAGATCATTTATAGGCGAAGCTTCCTAGGTATAATATCACGTTTACACCAATTAGGCGTAGTTACATAATTAATCAATCGTAAAACTGCCACAAAAAGTATAATTACAATAATTATCACGAGGGCATTGTACAATTTAGCGTGTTCCGTCAAGGCCGGCTTATCGGTCGTGTTATTCATATGACTACACTTACAAGTAGTCGGTGGATTATCCTATTTTAATACATCCAAATCATTAATTGGAGACCACAACCCAGATCCGGAATTGGATATGTTAGCTGCTCTTTCAATGTGAAAGTAATGCTGAATTAATAGCATCATAGGCCATTCTCTTATTTCAAATCGACATGAACTAGATCTAGCTTATGTATTCCATGCTAAAAAATGCCAGTTTACTGCTGGTGAAAGTCTCGTAAACGCAATTTACACTATATTTTTGTCTTTACTGCATGCATTTATTTGAAGCATTTTTCATCTTATAACAAAGGCTCAGAAGTGCGTTGGAAAAATATATGGCTTTTATATTGAGAGCTTTTGTTCAAAACCTAGGCGAGACGAACGAAACTTAATTGCCAGACCAATTGACAAGGTCCGTTCCGCTGTTTCCGAGACGGCGGAAATAAAATCCACGGAAGCTAATTTAATATCGTAGCATTTTCAGATTCATGGAAACTGACGGTACATATTTTAAGATTACATTAATTGCGGTTCCTACTTCTCATTGAACACGATGAGCCTTGTTCTATCTTTAGAGTAGTTCTTCAGGCTAATCGAAGGTTACTTAGTACCAATGTTTTATATGAAGCGATCCAATAACTGACCTTCCCAAAGCCAAACCCAGTAACATAGTTACTAAGATTAGTTCTCAATGGTCTTGGATCAGGGACTAACCACGAAAACAGCATGTTCGATACATTGCAAAATATTTGAAGGTCCATTCAGCATCATCGATAATTTACGACATGATATCAGCCAGTTTCCTTGCTCAAAAATGGTCTCCTATTTCAGTTTCGATCGCTGCAATAACCGGTCGTTAGGAAATACTGCCGTTATTATATTGCTGAGGGCAACTGATTGGTCACTGCGATATTTAATACATAGCTAAATATCCTCCAAGTACTCAGATGTCCGTAAATATGGAGGAATTGTGTGTTGATTTAAATTCTACAATCACGGCTATAACTCTTTCTTCGGAGATTGGACTCATTGTTTACGTTACGTATGAAGTGACATAAAAAGAAACTAGTTCAGTAGTTATTCTTTGTTTTTACAACTCTCCGCTAATCTTGCAGCTTGCACTAAGATTTACACTATCTTACATATTAACGGCGCTGGCTTACTGCCAGAGGCGGCTAGACTTTACTTCCAGTAGATACCACTTTTATTTTCGTTGTGAAGGTTTTTTCTGCACTCACGTGTATTTCCGTCTGTTATTCAAATGACGATCAACAAATCTTTATGTTCATTTGGCATTGAAATGCTTTCTTTTTGTATCAAACGCCATGTAGACTCAAAGTCCAGTTTTCTATGGAACATTTAGGTGTTTGTTTATAATTGCACTTCTATTGTTTTAGCAAACAATGGTAACATTATTGATAATGGTCTCAGTAACTGGGTCTTTGACCGCAGATAATCCTTGGCAGATAATAAGATCTGATCAACAGTAGTATTTGTACTACGCATCGGACGGAGTAGCGATAGTGTTGTAGAAAACGCTCATTGAAATATTTACACGTACGTAAGCGAACTCATGAAAGATGTTGTTCATAGCTTAATGTTGATCTCAAACTTACTGGACCCTCACCCTCAACATGTAAAGTCTTTTCCAAACCAGTCGTTCGTTCCCCGAACTTATGAGGACACTCTTTGGTCCTTCTGCGTCGCGACAAAAATCTTATTCCATTATTCCTTAGACCTACTTAGTTATAATTTTGATTATTTTGATTATTTTGATAAGTATTCTCCTTAGATCGTTAAACTTCGAAAATGATCTCCATATATACTTGACTAAACTTTATGTAAATAAATGTACTTCGATCACCGGTGAATTCTCCTTGTTCATCATATCGACCGGAAGGTCCTTATACTGGAGGAAATTGCTAATATCTCTTTGTAAACATTTCCTTTGATACTCCGTCCTATCTCGTCAAGGTAATATATTTTTAACTAGATGTCTAGGAATAATGTTGCACTGTTATAACAAGTACCACTCTTCCTTCTAAATTGAAAATAATATTAAAGGAAGAAATGCCTCCCCTAAACGGTTTGTAAATTATGTATCTAGTCGCTTCCTTCTTTGTAAGTGCACATATCAACACGTGGTAGTTCCAGGAACGCTGCAGAATCAATTGGCCTCGCGTGATAAATCTGTTTAGTTGGAGCTATGTCTAGATTTGTAGTCTCAATGTCCTCATGAGGGTCATGGTCTACTACTTGCTAGTCTAGTTACTGCAACTCGTTATAATGGAGAAAAGATTTATTTAGCAAGGCTTTCAGACAAAATTGGGGTCATGGTTTTAATGCACATAAATCGAAAAAAAACTAAATGCCCTCCCGTACCTCTTCTAATCACCCTCTTCTGTTGATGAATAGAAGCAGGCTTCACCCCCATTAATCTTTCGGCAGCTTCTTCACAAATAGTACAAATAACAAATAGTTTCTGATGTACGGAAGACTTGAGTCTTTGCTCAAGGAGTTGCAAATTACTTGTTTTGAAACATCGTTTCATATTTGTTAATACGAATTGTGTTTTCAAATAAAATTGTGTTTTTAAGTGAATTCGATTAACAAACTAGACCAGATAATGTTAGCAACCTTCAAATAGTCAACATGAATTACGATATTACGATGAATAAACATACACTATCCACCACTCTTTGGGCAAATGTAAAGGAAATAATTAGTCAATATCTGTATGATGACTTTCGAACTATTAATTAAAAGATTGCAGGATTAGTGACATGGTGTAATCAGTACAGAGTCACCTAATTATAACCAAGATAATGTAGTTTTTTGGAATTTGATCCTATGAGTCACTGCAGGATCAATTGTCACGCGTCGCTTGAATGTTATTTGATAATGTTATTAAAACTATTGTCTGCGATTTCATTGGCATCCTCAATTAAGATTTTCATTCCTTCTTCTAATAATGGTTTCAAAACAAAATGTTGCTTTTAATAAAAAGCTAAATAAATTAAGATGATAATTATGGCAAACCAAAAGACACTCGCTAAAAAGGCAATTTACACTATCAGCATTGACTTGCGTTTATGTTATCTGCTCGTCCATGTGATCTATGAATAGTAATGTGTCATTGATAGATATTTGTGCTTATCATACACAATTATTGCTATTTTCTCAGCCAGTAATTTACGACCACATGTTATTTCTATCTCATCATGATCAATTTTGTGCTATACCTATTTATGGTGTTCATGATAATTTTCTCGATGGGGGCAAATTATAGTTTAGGATATGTATTTTGGAGGCTGTTTTGGCTGCTGAAACTCCCGAAATCTTTGGAAGTTTAATTCTGAAAATGCAGTTTTGCAACATTTGTTGTAAGCGCCAAATCCCGATGCAGTTTCGTAGCAATACACTGTGTATGCTTTATAATCTAGTAACATGAGTTGATTACATAACCAGGCTAGCCACTAGAGCTGTTGATCTTTGGTCAAGTGTCCCCGACCAGACCGCTATCGTCTTGGACATCGACAAACACTGTCGCAACACATCCGTCTCACATTATTCCTATTATCAGATAACTTATCACCCTTATTAATAGTATTGCTTGATAATTCCTGCATATAAGGTTTATCGGTCGTAATCCTGACTTAGTTGACCGCAGTCTGTCGTTGCAAGTTCTTGTGCTTTGTGAAATTGGAAATTGTGACACAAAATGGGAATGCCAGATAGTAGGCAGTGAGTAGTTTCTGTTTTATGTTCTTTGTTACTAGTGGTGTGTTCCCTTTGCAGTATTCGTGTGGAAAGTTGTATTTATAATAAGCAGCTCATCTGTCTTGTAAAAATTATTTTGAAAAGTGGAGATTTCAAGTGCGTAAAAATAATTACCGCATTAATTTTATAACCAGTCTCTATAGGCATAGGAAACATTATTTAGGAAATTATTTATTAATTTTAATGGTTCTACATATATCTTAAATCTTGAAGTTGTAAATTTTTGTTACATATTCTAAAATATGATTGTTTTATAATCATAAAAATCAGCGATCAAAGTTCAAGGAAACAGATTGTGTTAGCAAAACGTCATAAGTGTCCATAAAATCAGCCACTAGGTAACGAGAACAGTATTTAAATGTAGTTATAGAAACTAGTTTGCCTAACTGCAGGAGAATGCATCAGTGGAACAGGTTTAATACTGGCACAATAACTTAGTGCATCCTTGCTACCCTGTGAACGCGGTATTTTTAGCGACTCACGCGCATCGCGTGACTACTGACTCCACGCGATGGTAATTTGTTACGTATGTAGTACAATCAGTGCATGGTGGCCTAAGGACAGAATTTGTTCAAGTGAAAATTTTTTTTGTCAAATTTATTATATTTTCTCATTAGATATTTATGTATCTGCAATTTTAAATGAATTATATTATTTCGTGAATCAGTCCTGCCTTATGCAATTTTACACCTTGAGCTAAATCCTACCTAACTACATAATATTTCATCAGGTGCCTTATCGTATTTTTCTGAAGATAACTATAATCCTTAACTTTTACCTCTTTCTTTGAATTATACTTATTTTTTCTATATGATAAAAATGTAATGTTATCACAAAATCTGACAATAATCATCATTTACTTGACTACCAACAGAAATTATCAGATGTCGTAAAAGTATTTAGCAAAGTTAACAGATTAAAACGATTATTGGCTCTTACTGGCTTAACGCTTGCTTTATACAGTAAGCATGAAATGAGATTTTCTCGACCTTTAAAAAATATTGCACGTGAGTAAATATAAATGCAAATAACCTTAGCGTATTAAATGAGTATCAATAAGCATGAAGTTGAGATAATACAATACAACATTATAATCTCACAAAACCTAGACTTAGTGTGGCTCACTAAGTATATAACCTCATTTCTCTATACCTCATCCATTCTTCTTGTATTGGTTTTCCATTTTCAATCGAGTACACTATCTTTACCTCATAAAACCAAACAGAAAGCACTTATTGCATCTATGATATATGGTTTCGCCATTAAAAACCTACATTTATCACTCGCTTAACCAGCCCCAGAAACAAAGCCAAACCGGTATCCATTTAGCACTAACTTTCACCTCGGACGGTCCTGCCTCACCGTCATCCTTGTTGGCTATCTAAACTTGGCTGTACAACTTCGTTACACCACAGCTTCGGACATAATATTTACACGTGCCGTTTATGTACTTAGGTACTTAGTTTTTATGCTATTGGTTCAGGAAGTGATAAGTCGCCTTGAACTTTGATTTGGTTTAGTTTTTGCGCAGCCCAGGTAGATATGACACAGATGTCTTCTACTCGTCTTTTGTTATAAGATTTGTTTACTCTGCACACTGCAACAAATCTATTGTCACAGTCGAAATTCATGAACTGTTTTTAGATATAGGAATGTCTCCTAGGACTATGTTGGGGTAGTTTTCTTTAAGGTAACAATTGACTTAATTACATAACTTGCCCCTAAGAAGACTACCTACATATAGGTCAAATCTGATGAAAACAGTGTTAGTAAGAAAGCTTGGTTTGTTGATGTTACTGAACATTTAGGTCGAAATGTCTCAGTTCAAATGTACTGCCTATATTGGCTACTTCTAAACTTATATAAGGCAAACAATAATTTGAATTCCAGATTTTATTTTCAGGAACGTATCAGTTTTATTCCTAAGATGTTATTTTCAGGAACGTATAGTTTTAATAACTTGTGGGAGTTAATTCTATGGTTGCTGTCATGTCAAAGGACGCTTTGACATAAGCAGATTACAATTTGAGTGCTCGGAATCCTCAAGAAGGAAGTAATTTAATTAACTATCACCATCATAATGTTACGTAAATAAATACAATACTTGTTTACGTTTATGGAAAATGAAGGCCGAACTTTTCTGTCTACCTACAGTACTTATCGTTATTTTATCGTAATTGTGTTAATTTTTCTCTGTCCTAAATCACTAAAGATATTCCCGATTTTACAAACCACATCATTTACATCAACTTCATAAGTTTCACCACACATTCACAGCGTCAAATAAAGCATGATAATGATGTTTATCTCCAATAGATAGCAAGTTAGATCAGCTTAACTTAGTCTAGACACTTTATCAATGTCCAACAAGTAGGTAAATTACTACGTGATATTAAATTTGTTTCTAACGGAATATTAATTGGATAATCATGTGGACAAAATTAATTGACTATGTGACATGCATTAGTGATGATAACTTTAAAATTGTTCATGTTTTACATTACCCAACTAGGGAGAGTATGTCTTTTGGAACACTTCCAAAATTGCTGGTGTTATATTCCTTCATTAGGAAAATTGTGTTGCCTGTTTGTTTTTTCTTTGTTATCTCAATAAGCCCGGGTCTTTGTAGACGACTATCGAATACTTTATCTTATGATACGCTTATGAAGGAGTCATAGTAATTAGTTCATAAGATAAAATAATAATCTAATTGAGCCAGTATTTTATCTAAAGAACTGTGTCATTAGTAAGTACAATAGGTACACCAACAGGCGCCGATCCGGACGTGAAGAAATTTCCACGGCTGTAATCTGTACCTAAATAAGTAATCAACTGATTATTGTATCCACCTAGCGATTGTTATCATTTTTAATAAGACATTCGTGATAAAAATATTAAAATGTAATTGAAGGAGTGCCATCCGTAGTTGAATCATTACACTAGTATTCTCCATCGATTCGAATGCCTGAATTAGAACCCTGGTTCATTTCCAACAATCAACTGCAGTTGGTCATTAAAGACTGTGAACTTTGCATTTTAAAGACTAGAACAAAATAAAATTTTAATAACAATCTAGGTCATTAAATCTTTAAAAGTAGCAGTAGGTACCAGAGTCCAACAAGATTGGACTGAACTACCGACCTTTAGATAACCTGACAATATACTGCCGTCTTCATTACAATTGTCATTCCAATTAATTTATTCTCATTATACCTACTCGTTGGAATATCTACTAATTGGCTCCAAGCTCCAGACATTTTTTTGCATGAAACTACGTTATTACATAACTGAAACTACCCCGAAGGGTTATTTGGCAGAGCTGTGTAGGTAGATAACATCTACACCCTAATTTCCCAATTCAGGTTTAAGTTGTTTGTAATAGATTAAACGTCTTTAAATAACCTAGGTGCAAAGTCCAGGCACTCTAAAATAATTTGCGGAGCTAAACAACCAATAGCCTAATGCTAAAAAACTAAAAAATCGCAAAAAAAAAACTGGTTTAGTCTGTTGCGTCTTTAAAGGCTTGTCTATTACGTCAATAAGTCAGTTTTACGCACTAGCTGACCAGAAAAAATCCAATACTAGTTTCACACGCCAATTTATTATTTCATAGAAACGATTATAAATAAATAAAAAATAAGAATAGCGCGCAATTTTTTTGTTAATCTGTGCTTCTTCAAGTGGCGCAAGCGCAGATTACAGTGCCAAGGCGCCAGTCAAGGTTCGCTGTCTGCTAAACTATGAGAGTTGAATTAACTGCTATTATGCCATGTTATTGTGTCAGCCTTTGCTTATTTTAACTGATTATAGTGGAACAGGTTGGGTAAAACTGCCTTTGTAGTTTGTGTCGTCATTATTCCGTTATCAACTAACGGATTTTTCTAAACGTGTCTTGTTCGAAGCATTTTGTGTAATGAGTGTTGTTATTTTCTTATATTTTCCTAATGTTCTTTTCCGACCATAAAATGTCCAGCATGTATTTTCAATTTTCGATGATTTAATAAAAATAGTTTTCATTACGAATTTTAAGATGGTTGTAAGATTGTAGTAGTTAGTAGTTTCATTTTGCGACCTAGTAACGCAAGGCACTAAGGCCACGGTATCTAATTACAGGAAGCTACAATGTCAGGCTTCGTTTAAAACGAGTAATAATGGAGGACCAGTGACATTACAAAATTATTATTTCCGTGACCTTATTTGTTTCATGTTTAAATTAAATAAAGACAATTTTAAAATTCTCACAAGTTTATCCCATCCGTTTGTCTCTAATATGAAGTGTAAACATGTCAAAAGTGTTAATTGCTTTATTAATAGTAAAACTACACAAATCATTCGTAACCTACATGCTAATATCTAATCTCTGGACTTCGACTGTGAGGTAACTGGTCACATGTACGATTAACTTTAAAGCCGAAATGTACTATTATTTATTCAGATATCGTAGAAACGTAGACATCATTTAATTTATTTTAATGACTCATGGAAACTGGAAGCTATTAATTAGGTCTTAAATTCATGCTAATGTAGGCATGAAAACTGAATGCGTAATTATTATGACTATGGAAAACATAAGGGAATCGGCTTCCTTTACTATCCCACACAAAACCGAATTATTTTAAAGTCCTTTGATTTGTACCGACTTATCAAGTCATAATTGAATTACCAGCCTCATCTCCAGAAATGGATGTGTTCGACCATAATGTTCTACGAATTTGCATAACAAATATCATCGTGTGGCACGAGATTGCATACTTTATTTTGGCGAAGAAGTACTTCATACAAATGTGTTGAGCAGCTCACATCGCAAAAAGTGATTCATACATAACGGGTCTTACATTGCACATGCAACGCGATTCGCCATGCTGTGTTGTTCCTTGTACCGTGTACGATTCCTGCTGACAGCTGAGCTGACGCAAGGAATGTTCTAGCAACCATTACATATCTATGTGCCCTCAGAGGGACTTGACCTAACAGTTTTTTATACCCTGTAAACCCTATATTAAAGACTTCATCATTGCATGATTTGATATTTTTAGTAAGGTTTTGTAAGGATATACATATTTCTGTCTAGTACCTACAAACACAGCAAAATTACGATGAAATTCATTATCATAAAGATCCAAAGTACACAATAACATACAAAGTCCAAGGCTCTTGCAACATTATCTTCTTAGTATTCAGTGAGATTTTGACAATTAATTATCTCAATTTGATATACAATTATTCAGAAATGTAATGATGCGTTGTAGTTTATACTTATCAGTGTAAACAAAAACCATCTAACCTAACAATCATCATCAAAATATTGCGGCGTCTAGTTGTTTCAATTCTATACATGACTCCTAATTCAATCCAAGAAGTACCTACATTAGTCAAAGTAATTGCAGCTAAAAAAGCAACCTAGTAAAGACTAGTTATAATTCCACGCATCCTTCTGTGATTGGTTGAAATATGACGTGCGTTCGCGCCACCTTTTCGCATGTGTGTCCGTTGAGTAATCACTAATGGGGGGACCTTATCATGCGAAAATAGCTCTTTATCTAGACTTTTTCAATCTGCTAGGTTTTGTTTATGTTGTTTAATGGCACTTTCTTTGTATGAGCTTCCTGATAGAATCTGTGCAATACGTATATCTCTGGCTGTCTTAAACATCAAGAATTGCAACATGGTGTCCCTTTCCCTTACTTACTCTGAGCTACCACACAAAGTAACTAACAACACAACATATAAGTTTTATTAAAGAAAACTTTTACAACAGTATAAAATTTTGTCCGGAGCCACGATGTTGCATTTGTGGTCATTTCAATGTTGTACAAGATTTTACGATAACGGCCCAGGGGCTGGTGGTTACAGACAAGACGTCAGTTTCCTACAGATATTATTTTATAGTAGCAAGGTGACACCGCACTGTTGCCCTCATAACGCAGTACATACAACCAATGTTTACATACGTCACTTGTTATGACTACTTCATAAGTTATAGGGTAGTTCCGAGTCTGTTTTGCATGGACTAATCTAGTAAATGCACAGGTACTACGATATGTAACTAGTTCGAGATTCGAGTATTACTTAAAATGGGATTCAACCACTCAAAGGAGTCCAACTCTTCACATCACTAAACTCATAAGGACCTCTAAGTCTTAATAAATACCCAAGAGTCCTGAAAGAAGTGTTCTAAAAAAGCGGACCCTTCAACTTCACATTAAGAGGGTCTGGCTAGGCTCTTATAAGATCTGAATACAAGATACCTACGGCATTATATAGGGTTTTGTGTCTCAAGAGCAGGTAAAACAACATTCTGACCCGTTTCTGTCTTACCTGCGAATTTTCTGACCTTGATTTGAGAGGTTTGATAGAATTGGCACAGAGATTATGTTCCAAAAGGGTTGAACATGAACAATACACGTATTTCAGAGAAGCTCTCAAGGTCGATGTATTAGATGTCTTTATAAACAATATTCTGTAGTTTTTGGACAAAGATCGAGTTTTTATTGGTGATGCAAAGAACCGTGATGTAATTGCGTTTGAGCGTCATTGGAAACTAAGTTTATATTCTGATTAACGTACCAACGGTCTAAATAGTTTTTGCCCCAGACTAAAAATCTAGGCTGCTAAACTGGGCGAGACGTGGGCGTCTTCTAAATGTCATTCAAAACTCTTTGTTATTGAGAACCAACCTAAATCTCTTTATACTGGAGTGTCATTGAAGAATCTGAATTAACGACTAGACAGACTCGTCTTTGTCTCCAAAAATGTGTTCGTAGGCTACTATTATAACATGATAACTACTAAAATGTCTCCTGGGAAATATCAACGCCACATTACCGCCCCATTTACCTTAAAACTCTCACCGTCGTTTCCAGAGAGTAATTAAGCTCGCAACTTGCAACAGGCATGCGCTTACATATTCAGTAGGTGGCTGTTAGTATATGTGTGTATGTAGGATGCACCGGGTGTATCGATGCATGCGCGGCGCAGGTCATGGCCGCGCGCCCGGCCGGCCCTAGATGCATCCGCCCCTGACACTGACCTCGTATCGAGAGGAAACTTTGCCTTTGTCTGATTGAGATGCATTTGTAAAACAAATGAAAGTTAAATTGAGTTTACAGAAACCAATAGTTCCATACTAGATTTATACGATTCTTTCATAATAGAGACAAAGACAACTCTAATTGACAGACGGCCTTTGAAAAGTGAGATTCAATTTGAACGAATATTTCAACGATGTAACTGAATATTTTATCTGAATGTTAGAGATTAGACAGACATTCTTTTCTCATAAATAAAATCTAAGTCACCTTCAGTTGTTCCAAGAAACACTAACTAGATCAGGGTCTACTCAAGCTCTTATTTAAAGAAAAGCAGATGCTTTAATGGGCTATCATTAATTAGCTACTGCACTACATTTCACAATGCAATGATAAGAATTTTCCAGACATGGTTGAACAATTAACCTGTCGGGATACAGCATATAGCTTCTTTATAAATTCCTTAGATTTTACACAGGATGAAATATAAACTCGAACATAAATATAAGCGGATTTAATTCCCTAATGCTCCCAGCAGACTTCCACGCTAGGACTTACACGAGGCTTTCAATAAAACCCATGCATGGAAGTACGAGTACGTTTAACGATTGCTTTAAGGACCTTTCTGGCGTTTAAAAAAATATCGACTACATCATCCTTCAACAGTACCGATTTATGTCACAAATCTATTTGTTCCAATGATTTATTTGACATTCGGGACCCTAAAACTCGCAAATTTGAATGAAATTAAACAGCCAAAAAATCTCCACTAACAGTTTTAACTTAGCAAGGTTCATGTGCAACAGCCATAAAAGGCATGGCTTGTTCCTTGCATTATGTTATTTTATGGTAAACGACAGGCTCTTAGAAGCGCAATTGGACCTTTAAAATTACTGTCATTTGTGCTCGTGGTGGATAACCAACTTTTAACCTGAACTGCTAAGGTTCATAGTTGTATCGTATAACCAAACCTTTGGTTTTGCATGCAAGTAGTCGTAGTGGTTTTAGAGTGCGAAAATGAAACGGTAATTTGACAAACAGAGTAAATAAATTTCCTTCAATGTGGAAATTAGACTACGCTTAGGCAGACTAAGTTTCTTTACTTAAAAATACAGTGGGTCGTTAAAAAGATGCGGATGCCAGAATGCCATAGTATGGCTGGCGAATGCAGATCTAGATGAAGAAATTTACTGCGACATGACCTAAGACCCCAGTCAAGAACAAATTTCTTATTTCCCAGTAGGGCAAATCATGTTATTCTTTTGACAGCTAATATTTAAGGGATGGTTTCAGTAAGTGATATAAATAAACCAAATGTTCAGTTAGTAACTTCGATACGACAGTGCTTAGATAAAACCAAGGCGATCATAGCTCACATGAACGCCTTGAACCTTACATACCTTGAGCCTTATCTAGATAATGTTGTCGTACGTTTGCACTAATGACACAAACATAACATAAACTCCGTACGTTATATTATATTATATAAGTGACAGTCACGTTTGTGGAGACAGGTCGATTAATGTCACTTATTTAACAAGAAATAAAATCCCTAGTCTAAATATATACGTTCTCAAATGATGATCCGTCTGCTTGAGTCTTGATGAATGGAAGAATTCTGGTATGTATGTATGATAGTATGTAGTTTCCTTATGATAAAGGTCTTTAGGAAAAATACAGCAACACTTGCAATGATAAATCGATCTAGGTCGTGTACTAAGTGAACTGTGCTAGGTCTTGGAAAATTATCTGTCGGCTACAATATCATGCAACAGTGTAGCTTGTAGCTGTACTTTTCAAGTTAGCTTCTGTAATAACAAGCACTTAGTTTAAAAGTTTTATGATAGCAAAGGTAACTGGATAACTTGTATGAATTTAAAAATTTCTGCAACATTGTACAGTTTTTCTTTGGGTTAGTAGTTATGAGACTTGCGTTGAGTTCGCTGTTTGCAGGAACTCATGCACAAAGTTTACTTAAGGCGTTATTTTGCCTATTCAGGCTTCTAATGGGACAGGCCTTAAAAATAATATTTGCACGAAATGTAAGCCTATGTATCCTGAAGAAGAACATTATATAGATAGACAATCATGTTTTTTTTTAAATAAAAAACAGTGAAATAATAAGATTTTTCGTTTTATCCCCAGGCCATGGTGGGTGTCGGCAGTACTGAAGACCATCCGCGCAGTAGCGCTGGTCTTCGACATCCTCACCTTCCCCGTCCACCTCATTGTACAGAGGCCGTGGAGGAAGCGAGCGCTATCCAGACGAATTAAGGTAAGGAACTAGTACTTGTCAAGAACCTTACTCGTAACCCAAGGCTCTTATGTTTGAGCATGGTCATGTAAAAACATCCGTTCAAATAGAATGCGACAAATAGGTATTTTATACACATCAGGGTAAATTTACCGAAGTTCAATGTCCCTAATAATGCAAAAATATGAGTTTTTCTCAAAACCTGTTTTTTTTTCAGTACTAATAGCTTTGCAGAGTTTCCGTTAGCGACACTGGGTATTGACCCTAAAAGTCTCCACATTCGGACTCATGTAGTATTCATAACAGAACAGCCCAAGTTCTGAGTTGTGTCAACAACTTTCGGCATTACCACGTATTATTTTATTATTCGGAGCTTCAACTAAGTTTTTATTAAATCATGAATTAATTTGCTGGAAAAAGAAAAAATGTTTTGGTTCTTTGCCAGAATTGAAAAAGGCTCGCAATTCCATAAAGTTGATTAATGACTTTGGAGATTCATTGAGCGTGTATTGCAGTATTGAACATTAAATACTGGTCGTTATACATTACATAAACCACAGATATTCACGAACTGAAACATTGTGTTTGTTATTTTCGTTTGACCTGTTTTAACATTCTCCGCCGCCCACGACAACGCGATGATGGCCGCTACAGAAACAATAATGAAAACACAAAAAGTTGTTTATTATAATAAATTAAATTTTGGCTAACCTTTTGCACGAACATATCGAGTAAATAAGCGTTCCGTGATAGAATTGGGGTACCCGTAAGATCGGTGTTGCAAAAATATCTTCAAAACTGAACAGCCCATTCAAAATGACTTATCCAAGCATTTGTCGACAGGCTCGTATAATCCAGACAACACAGAACAGCGTGACAGTGCGCTCGGTGTCGTCGCCATGCGACCGCACCTGCGGCTCATCCGCGACGGCGTCACGTCCATGGAGAGCATGCTGCGAGCCGCGGCTGCGCCGGCGGACCGGCCCTGTCTCGGTACGCGTACTGTGCTCAGCGAGGAGGACGAGCCACAGCCTAATGGAAGAGTCTTCAAAAGGTACGATACGCTCCACATATTTGAACCTTCGAGACATTTCTTGAATGTCAAACATCAAAGAAACAGAATACGATGGTCATCAGAATTTTATAGCGAGATAGCGAGCTTCCATGCAATCTAATGTTTCTGGGAGTGCAGATTAAAACTATAGTATGGGTGTATTTTTAATAAGGAAGCACATGGTATGAAAAATATTCGTCCCCTGCTCTTGTTAGAACTGATTCCACCATCTAATTCATATTGGTACGCCTGGCAGCTACACAAAAGTTCACAGGTGCAAAACGCATGGTCGACCTTTGGCTTCTTTGACCTTAGAAGTCCATCAATCAATCAAATCAATTTGCAGTGTGATTGCCTACGATTGATATAGTTTCAATAGCTTTGACATTGGTTACGTGAGAGTACGCTGGTGGTCAGCAAATGGTTGGTGACTCAGCAGTATTACATGCATATGCTCTTTCCGAAATGCACCATGAAAACGCTGACGTTTTTTGTGTTTGTTGGAAGTAGTTTTTTCAAAAGTAGTGGAAATATTAATGTTTCATGGTATTGTTTTTACGCCTGATAAAATAAACCATACCCAGCTACCATAAACCTACCACACTTTTCGCCAAAAAATCAAGGTTCCAATTCACAATGTATAATGCTGTATCTAGAACCTTATTACTAAATGTTATTTTCCTATGTTTTATTTTCCTGTGTTAAACTTTCCATCAGCCAAAAAAAAATATGTCTCTCCCAAGTTGGGACTACTGTGTCTCCTGTCTACGGGCGCTGGATTGCTCTGTACTCTGTTCTGTAACTTTATTAACTTTGTCTTGCAATCTCCAGTTCAACATGGGTCCGTACGAGTGGCGCACGTACGTGGAGGTGGAGCGCGAGGCGCGTCAGTTCGGCGCCGGCCTGCGCGAGCTGGGCTGCGCGCCAAGGCAGAACGTCGTCATGTTCGCAGAGACACGCGCCGAGTGGATGCTGGCCGCGCACGGCTGCTTCAAGCAGAGCATTCCTGGTAAGTCACAATGACGGACCGTAACTAATTCTGACACGACTAACACACAGGCCCATCAAAGCCACCCCTATCTTATGGTACCATACTCTCAAGCGACTAACACATAAAGTTTGAAAACTATACTACAAAAGCAATGCTATAGCAATTCCCAAGCCATTATGGTGCAACAGCTGCATCTGAAAGAAAACTATTTCTTGATACCATGTCCCAAAATTCTGCACAGCACAAGAAAGTATCTTGTATGATGGGAAATTGAAGAAAGGTTGTCTCGTTGTCAACAAGTTTTGAGTTTTGTTTGACTGTTCTTATTGATTGAAATACAAGAAAGCCGAAACTTCTCATCCATTCTAATCCACAAATTCATTCTTCCAGTGGTAACAATCTACGCGACACTAGGCGACGAGGCGATCGCTCACGGCATCAACGAGACCGACGTGTCCACCGTCATCACCACCTACGACCTGCTGCCCAAGTTCAAGAAGATCCTCGCCAAGACGCCCAAGGTCGACACCATCATCTACATGGAGGACCAGCTCAAGACCATCGATAGGAAGGCTATAAACCCGGTATTAAGATCATTGGTTACAAAGAGGTCGTGCTGAAGGGAGCTTCCTCCAAAATTGGTGAGTATTTCTTCTTAATTAAAGCTATTTAGATATGTCAACTAAGAATCGATTGCAATTTTAAGATCTTTTGGGTTGTACATGAGGTCACAAATCTTAGTTTTGAATAAGACATTCTCAAAACAATTTTACCCATCTCATTCATTTAAATTAATCCTACTTAGTTATAAACACTGATTCATAAAGAGATGTATCATAATCAATACAGCTACTTCCCCTCCAACTGGTGACAAACTCTCTAAATTTCCAGTATCACCCAACTTATTCCTCATATTCACATTTGCAGAGCCAGTCCCTCCGTCTCCATCCGACACAGCCATCATCATGTACACGTCGGGCTCGACGGGCGTGCCGAAGGGCATCCTGTCGCACCGCAACATGCTCGCCACGCTCAAGGCCTTCGCCGACGCCATGCCTATCTTCGACGGAGATGTGCTCATGGGATTCCTGCCTTTGGCTCATGTCTTTGAACTGCTGGCTGAGAATTTGTGTATGATTGGAGGTGAGTTCTATAGCTAGATTACCTACGTACGACAAGTATACATTCTATAGAGTGTATGCTTGCTACCTTGGATAAAAGTAGCCTATATTTTATTCTTATCTATGAATCAAAGTTTTTTATCAAAATCCGTTCAAAAGAGTAATAATCATACATACAAAAGTATGCAGGTATAAGTTGTTGTTGTTAGAGAATATAGCAACTGAAAGAAAAAGCATGTAACAAAATCGAAATTTTGTGATATAGAGAGATGTATTGTTTACATATTAATTTAAATAAATATAATAAAAAAATATAGGTATACCTACATAAAGTCCACTAAGCAAAGTCCGTGAAGATGACAATTTGTTTATCTCGGTTATGACTCGAAGTACAAAAACATCTCGTAAACACGATTTACGAGACGTTTCCACGTTTGTCTGAGCGTGTCGTTTTATTGTTCGTTATATGAGCTGCAGTTCATATAAATATAACTGTACTATTGTAGGAGTGACAAGTTTTGTAACCTTGGCTTTTGACTCTTAATTGTGTACTTGATGAGTAGGTTTTATGCTAAAGAAGTATGGATATTGCACATTAGTTAATACACTCATTATTCACGATGAAGGTAATTTACGTCAAATAACTTTAATTTTGGCTGCCACGCAACAGTAATCATACAACATGTAGTAAAAAAGACTGGAACGAAATATGACTTATCAACTTACAAGAGAGAGACTCTAGATGCCATGCTGGTAAATGTATAATGTTTGCAGGCGTCCCGATCGGCTACTCGACGCCGCTGACGATGTTGGACACGTCCAGCAAGATCATGAAGGGCACCAAGGGAGACGCCACCATCCTGCAACCCACCTGCATCACCACTGTTCCTGTGAGTACCCACTTATTATACATATTTATTGAAGTCGAAGTAATTATGTATATTAAGTTTGTGATCTGGCAAGTCTGAAAGATAACTAGCTCTGCAGTCTATCACAACTACAAATTGTGATTTTAGACATTGTAGAATACCAAATTTCAGGTCAATTAATAGGAATATATGAAGTAAAACCTTTGCCTTTGCCTTCAAAGTTATTTAGGTCCAAGAACTTAATACTTTTTAGATATTTGTGGAAATTCAATGGCTTTTACTATGTTTTCTTATTTAAACGTGTATTTCACGCACATATTATGTTTCCAGTTGATAATGGACCGCATCAGCAAGGGCATCACGGACAAGGTGTCCCGCAGCGGAGAGTTCGCCAGCGCCTTCTTCGGGCTTACACGTACAAGCAGACCTGGATGCGACGCGTGGTACGACACACCCATACTCAACAAACT